>NC_056741.1:1554505570-1554740570 GCF_019279795.1 Protopterus annectens
GATATGAAGTCAGTAACTCACATGGATGTCACCATGTACTGACTGCAATCATCAGAGTATGCTACTGCATTTCTAAAGATAGGAAATGTGTGAGTAACACAACACATTTAAGACTCCAAACTCTGGCCAGTCTGCAGATAGCCCTACAGGTGAGAGTTTCCTCAACCACATAACACTGTCATGCCAGACTTTAAATCATGTAGAACAGCCATATCCACACAAACCCTGTTAAACTAACATTACTTCAAAATGTAGAACAGCAATACTTGCATTATGTCCCTATGTCTGGAACATCCCACTCCTGACTGTTAGACTATCTCCACAGTGTATGTTGTAAGAGGTATTTCCAACTACCCTCTGTGATGCTTTTTGTCAAACACCCACATGAAGTCCTGCTCACAGTGAAAGAAAAGGGGCAGCAACCACATGAAGTGCTTAGTTACTCGAGTGTGTTTCCATGCAACCGGCTATAGGAATGATACCAAAGCTGTTCCAGATGCAAATAGCAAGTGGGGGACTGCAATTCGTGCACAGGCCATCAGCTGATCATGGGCAATACTTAAAAAAACTCAAGCTGCTGCCTATGCAAAACGGATGTACTTTTCACATCCACCAGAGAGGAAGAGAGTGAGACAGAGACAAAGTAAGAAAGGAAGGGAGTAAGAGCCAAGCGTGTTTATGTATGATCTGTGGGTGTTGAGTGGCATCTGGGTATTATAACAGTTGCCTATATTGTTTACTAATCCATACTGTCTCATAGTAATTGCACATGACTGTACACATTTATGGCTGATGATTGTCTACAACAACCTCTGCAGTGTTTGAAAACTGTTGGCCTAGTAATGTGGACAATGGGAATATACGTTCTCAATATAATGATGTAGCAAAACCCACACTGCAATGGATCCTGTCATTACACAATCACCCCAACACCCACACAGGATACTGATGACACACACAAACACACACTTACCAGTACTGAGTTTCAATCCCCTACCTGACTATGTATTGCTATTACAGTGTTATGCAGTTATTGCATGCGCCACAGAGCTTACATGTTGGAGAGCTGTCCAAAGGTATCTTTGAAGTTGAGTGACATCAGCAACAGTGCTAAAGGAGGGATAAGGGAAGTGTAGTACGTGTGAATTAGGCTCCATATAGACTAAACGAACAAACTTGCAGAAATATAAAAAACAAACTCCTTCGAGCACAGAAAAAAGCCACCACCACTCGGACTCCAAGGCAGCAATGTCCACTGGAAATAATGTCAAAACTTTCGTTCAACGGACAAGTTTTATTTCAAAGCTTGAAGTGCGAAACTTTACATGCACTTTTCGTCAGGGCTCCTGCCCCAACTTCATCAGAAAAAACAAAACGCCACTAACTAGCACGCTTTAATATAAGCAATTAAAACATTGTTAATTGATCAATTTAAAAGAAACTATTAGGACTATTAAATCTTTTAAAGCAACACCAAAAATTATTAAGGCAACACCAAAAAGAACACCAAAAATACACGCTCATGCAACCCATCCTACTAAGCTTCTATTATATTTAAAGTATTTGTGATGTTTGTAAAATTTCAAAATGTTACAAATATATTAAAAGTATTCATACATTGATTCATTGATTATTAGTAATGTTGTGCTAAGATTGTCAAAAGGCACTATTCACTCAATGCTTCAAATGCACTAGTATACTAAGTTTACATGGACCTTCTGCTTTCATATTAAAACTTGAAACTAATGAATGTCAGATCAAACACTTGTCAATTCTGCATCATAAAAATGTATACATTAAATTATAACAAAAATTATTAAACTTTTAAAAACTTAATGCTTAAATAATTTTTGTACATAGACAACATTTATACTTAAAAAACATTTATACTAAAAAATTAATTAATTAATTTTAACCTTAACACCACTAAACGCTTATGTCCATATAGTCCAATCTAACTTCACATGGTATGCAACATGCGTTCAAGAAATGTGCATTCTGAAAAAAATATATGTGTGTATTAATTATTAATTATACATCACTAAACAAATAGCCTTGGGACTTCGTGTTTGAACAAGTAGATAAAACCCTTTTGACTTAAAAGCTAAACTGAGTTCATATTCTACCTATCTAACTATAAATTGATTTAAATAGGGTTGATAAAATTCAAGTATATGTATAAATAGATATATAAATATATATGTGTTATAAAAGTGTCCTTTACAAAATCAACTTAGAATTTCATTATTTATTCTATTTTATTTTATTTTATTCCAAACATTTAATCATTAGGTAATCAATAATAAATAAATATTAAATATTAAATATTGAAGATTAAATGCTGACCATTAAATATTAACTGTAAGTACTACGTCATCTCTCTAAGTTTTTAAGTCTTAAGATACATTTAAGGGAACACATTTCATTTATGCCTGGGAACCTACAAGCGTTAGTTCTCAATTGCCAGATAAGTTCTTTTCTTTCCAATTCTAAACTCTCATTCCCCCCTCTAGCATCAGAAACAAATTTATCTATTACTCTAAACTTGAAGTGTCTATCAGTCTGATATCTCACTGGCTTCTTATCAGGTGTGATGTCAGTAAATAATGATGTATTGTACATATGCACCTCTTACTACATGACATATGGGCAAAGGGTGACAGACATGGGGGATGGAGGCACAAACACAGGGCCAATATTGACATATTGCTGTGATAGACTGAGTAATTTCCTGGTGTAACAGGGTTTGATGTGATATAGCTCTTCTGAGGGATATGAAGTCAGTAACTCACATGGATGTCACCATGTACTGACTGCAATCATCAGAGTATGCTACTGCATTTCTAAAGATAGGAAATGCGTGAGTAACACAACACATTTAAGACTCCAAACTCTGGCCAGTCTGCAGAGAGTTTCTTCAACCACATAACACTGTCATGCCAGACTTTAAATCATGTAGAACAGCCATATCCACACAAACCCTGTTAAACTAACATTACTTCAAATGTAGAACAGCAATACTTGCATTATGTCCCTATGTCTGGAACATCCCACGCCTGACTGTTAGACTATCTCCACAGTGTAAGTTGTACGAGGTATTTCCAACTACCCTCTGTGATGCTTTTTGTCAAACACCCACATGACGTCCTGCTCACAGTGAAAGAAAAGGGGCAGTAACCACATGAAGTGCTTAGTTACAGGAGTGTGTTTCCATGCAACCGGCTATAGGAATGATACCACAGCTGTTCCAGATGCAAATAGCAAGTGGGGGACTGCAATTCGTGCAGAGGCCATCAGCTGATCATGAGCAATACTTAAAAAACTCAAGCTGTGCAAAACGGATGTACTTTTCGCATCCACCAGAGAGGAAGAGAGAGAGACAGTTTACTAATCCATACTGTCTCATAGTAATTGCACATGACTGTACACATTTATGGCTGATGATTGTCTACAACAACCTCTGCAGTGTTTGAAAACTGTTGGCCTAGTAATGTGGACAATGAGAATATACGTTCTCAATATAATGATGTAGCAAAACCCACACTGCAATGGATCCTGTCATTACACAATCACCCCAACACCCACACAGGATACTGATGACACACACAAACATGCACTTACCAGTACTGAGTTTCAATCCCCTACCTGACTATGTATTGCTATTACAGTGTTATGCAGTTATTGCATGCGCCACAGAGCTTACATGTTGGAGAGCTGTCCAAAGGTATCTTTGAAGTTGAGTGACATCAGCAACAGTGCTAAAGGAGGGATAAGGGAAGTGTAGTACGTGTGAATGTCCACAAAAGCAGGTATCAATGAAAACAAAGACACACACACACACTCTCTCTCAGGGAAACACACACATTATCACAATTGGCAGGATCAGGATTAGAACTCCTCCCTAACTAGTTTGCTACACTACAGTATTACGCAGTTATCACAAGCACCACAGAGCTTATATGGTTGATACATGGCCAAAGGGTTATTTCAAGGTGAATGACATCAGCAGGCGTGCTAAAGTAGGGCAGTGGGAGGTGTAGTGATTGTGAATGACTTCAAAATCATTTATCTCCACACACACACACACACACACACACACACACACACACACACACACACACACACACACACACACACACATACACACACACTTGCCAGTACTGAAATGCATAGGTTCACTGCTTCACAGGTGTGGAGTAGGTGAATGGGCCTGAAGGCTGTACAAGGCTAGGCAAAGGGAATACCTTGACATCAAGCCACATGACAATAGTCTCCAGTGTGGCTCAGGGGTGTAATCCCTGGAGTGGTCCCCACAGGTGGGTACTGCATTCACCATCCACTCATCTGGGTTACCATTGTGGATGACCAGTGATGTGCACTGCTTCCCATGTATGTGATCTATATTCCATAACACGGACAGTGTCTGGTTGTGCACGTCCCACACGCATATTCTGTGATGTGTGGAAGTGTACTTGAGGTCTCTGGGGCATGTTGTGTGGACAGATTATCTTCTGATGTAGCATTTCTGACCTCATTTGGTGAGACCTAGCTACGGAACTGAGGTATTGCTTGCACCTACATTGACAGCATGATACAGGTATTCAGTGGAGTTAGTGGCGTCTGTCCATACAGGGCATGTGTATAAGGCATGGTATTCCCTTTGTGGGTTACATTTGCAGACTCTACAGTTGTTGCAGGCGTCCAGTGGAAACATAGCAAAAGGACCACTGTAAGGATTTTTTTGCCTACTGTAGGGATGGAACAGGGTACCATGTCCTTTTACTTGCTGGGTAACACATAGTCAGGAGATGTAACACATCACAGTACTTTCTGATGTCAGTGGCACTGTTGTGGTCAACAAGCATGTAGTCCACTGCAATCACACCATGGTTACTATCTGTGAGGCAATATGCAGGGAACTACCAATATAGTAGTCATTGCCTAGCCAAGTGTGTTTGTGTATGAGATATGGGTGGAGAGTGTTCTCTGAGTAATACAAGGGTTGCCTATATTGTTCATCAACCCATAATGTCACATGTAGGCCTATGGCTTGTCTACACTAGCCTCTCTGGTGTTTGACATATGTTGTCCTTGTAAGGTGGACATTGTGACATATAGTACGTCCTAAACATAATAATTTAGCAAAACCTGCCCCACAATGCACCCTGTTATTACACAATCACACCAACCTCCACACATGTTACTGATGACACCCACACACCCACACACTTGCCAGTACTGAGATTCAACCCCCTACCTAGCTATGTATTGCTACTACAGTGTACCACATTTATCGCACGCACCATGGAGCTTATAGGATGGATGTTGTCCCAAGGTACGTCTAAGGTGAGGAACATCACCAGCCCTTGTAAATACTGGCATTGGGTGATGTAGTGGGTATGAGATCCCAAAAATAAATTTTCCCTAAACACACATTTACATTTGCCAGGGGTGAGGTTCAAACCTCTAACAAACAATCTTTACAGACCATTATGTTATGCATTTACCACATGCACCACTGACCTTACATGGTTTAAGGTTGGCAACAGGTACTTCTAAGGTGGATGATATCTGCAGGACTGCTAATGTCAGGCTCTGAGATGTGTACTGGGTGTAAATGGGGCCAAAATCTTTGAGGTACACACATACATATGTGTACACACACACTTGCCACAGATGAGATTCAAACCCATACCTGTGTAGTTACTGCTACTACATTGCTCCGCATTTATGGCACGCGCCACAGAGCTTATAAGGCTAGCCCTTGTCCAAAGGGGTATTTCAAGGTGACTGACTTCAGCAGGCTTTCTAAAGTAGGGCAATGGGAAGTGTAGTGATTGTGAATGGCCTCAAAATCATTAATCTCTATACACACACACACACACACACACACACACACACACACACACACACACACACACACACACACAAACACACACAGAGTTTCACAGTTGCCATGTCTGGGATTAGAACTCCTACCTAACTAGTATGTTACACTATAGCATTACTCAGTTATCGCAAGTGCCACGGAGCTTATAGGGCTGGCCCTTGTTCAAAGGGGTATTTCAAGGTGACTGACATCAACAGGCTTGCTAAAGTAGGGCAATGGAAGGTGTAGTGACTGTAAATGGCCTCAAAATCATTAATCTCTACACACACACACACACACACACACACACACACACACACACACACACACACACACACACACACACACACACACACACACACACACAGTTTCACAGTTGTCATGTCTGGAATTAGAACTCCTACCTAACTAGTATGTTACACTATAATATTACAAAGTTATTGTATGTGCCACAGAGGTTATAGGGCTGGCCCTTGTCTAAAGGGGTATTTCAAGGTGACTGACATTAGCAGGCTTGCTAAAGTAAACCAATGGGAGGTGGAGTGACTGTGAATGGCCTCAAAATCATTAATCTCTATACACACACATACACACACACAGTTTCACAGTTGCCATGTCTGGGATTAGAATTCCTACATAACTAGTATGTTACACTATAGAATTATGGAATTATCGCATTTGCCACAGAGCTTTTAGGGCTGGCACTTGTCCAAAGGGGTATTCCAAGGTGACTGATATCAGCAGGCTTCCTAAAGTAGGGCAATGGGAGGTGTAGTGACTGTGAATGGCCTCAAAATCATTAATCCCTACACACACACACACACACACACACACACACACACACACACACACACACACACACACACTTTCACAGTTGCCATGTCTATGATTAGAAATCCTACCTAACTAGTATGTTAGTATGTTACACTATAGCATTACACAGTTATCTCATGCACCATGGAGCTTATGGGGCTGATAATTGGCCAGAGGGTTATTTCAAGGTGACTGACATCAGCATGAGTGCTAACATGGGCAATGGGAAGTGCAGTATGTGTGAATGGGCTATAGACCATTCCTCTGGAAACACACACACAACACTCAGTCACAGATAACCTTACATTTGAGACGACTGGGTATAAAAATCTAGATGAATACTGATTTGTACTATCATGTTACACAGTTATCACAAGCACCACAGACATTATAGGGCTGTGGGCTACCACAAGCAAATGTCTACAGTGACGGACAGTGGCACATCATGTGATATTGGCCAATTGAATGTGTGGTGGGTGAGACAGGCCTCATGATGGTAATCTCTTTGTCACTGTCTGTCTCTCTCTTCCCCACATCTCTGTGTGTGTATGTTTGACCTATTATAGTGTGTTGGCCTTGGATATGTTTGAGTATTCCTATGCAATGTGTGTGCAAAGCATGAATGGTGTGCAATGTGGTGTGTGTGCATAGACATCTGCAACTGACATATGTATAGTCCACTGTTGTTGTCAGACATGGGCTTCATTTCTCTAAATGTAGGAGCATGCCCAGTGTGACCTTCTGTGCTGAGTGTGTGAATCCATTCCAGGTAGGTTGTACGCCAGTGCAGGTTTCTGTGTTCTACACATACAGCTAGCAATGTGTTTCTGCAGGATATCTGTAGATAGGTTGACAATATGGAGTCACAATGGGCGAAAGATAGTGGGATACTGTCACTACTGTGTCTGTGCTAGTTGTGTTACATGGTTGGTGTTAGCAGAGATATTTAGACATATGTACTGTTTTACACTGTGATTTATTATGCCATCAGCTACTGACAGATATACTTATTTGCTCACAGTTATTTCATGGGAAATACAAAATGAATGAAGCTGTGTCCATTATTGTGGTCTGCAGCCTACATATTCTTGCACACTCATGCCATTCAGGAGGAGTAGCTGCAGACACTTGCTGATGGGTCTGTGTAAATGGTCAAACACCTTGGTACTGTGGTGGCTGAGGATCCCCTGCTTGTACATCTATCGACATAACAGAATGGCCATATCCTGCTGTGGCCATATGTCTCAGCTGTACAGATTCACCCAGGTTACCCATAGGCATGGCGGATATATCTGGTCAGTTCCCCTTCACACTGTGGTTTATGAGCAGGTTTGTAGCCACCCATTACTGGGTTTGCAGGCAGGGGTAGTATGGACACACATCAGAGTTTCAGACTTCAGACAGTCCATGGTGTCCACGCTTCTACACCACCCCCACTCTCTTATTCTATCCCCTTCCTAACATTATGCGAGTGATATCTGAGAAGTATCCCTATAGTTGTCCCTTCATCCCAGTGGTATTTAGGGGTTGGTCCACAGTTCATGCAGTAGGACATGGTGGGCATGCTACTGGGATTTGTCAACATGGCCTTGCATTTGTGTTCTGTGGACTGTGTTATACTGTTAGTTGGGACTCCATGAGATAACATACATTGGCAGTATGGGTGAGACACAGGCCTTTGACAGAGGACTGTTGGGCATTTGGTAGTGATGCAGGCCATCTGTAGCAGACCAATGCATTCTGTCACTCCTACAGTCCCAGGCTGTGAGCCACTGGATTCCCCTCGGGTGACAGGGTAAGTGTGTGAGGTGTTAATGGCAATAGTTCCTGTCCATATTAATCCATTGTTCTGGATGCTGGCAGGGTGCTGTTTACAGCTAGGGACACACCTGCATGGGACACCTCTTCAACATGATGCATTCTGTGGGTATCCCCATACAGAAGTGGGGGTCATACTGTACTCATTCCCAACAGCAAGGATATGACCTGTGATAAACCTGCAGCTGATAGTGGGGTGAGCTGAGTGGATGTGTGATATGGAAGCTTCTTCCAACGGACTCAAAAATATACCTGGGACATTCCCCTTATGCTGCCTTGTGTGGGGGCATAAGCAGTCTCTCATTACTTCATAACTGTGCCTTTTGTGGCCTGCCAGTGATTGGCCAGATTACATCAGTATTCCATACTACACAGACAACTAATGTGCTGCTAACCTTTATGTACAATTCCAAAGGTATGTACAGTTGACAGTTACAATTTATGCACTCTGTCTAGGGTACTGCCACCTGTGTACTGTGTGTATGTCTGGGCCCACATTCATGGATATTGACATCTGAACAATGAGTATGGATGATGAATTGGGTCTTGCTGGGATGCATTGTGGTTGACACTGCAGTTGTCAGAACATGGCCCTGTCATCGACCGTACTGGCCATAGGCCACTGGGACCATGCCAACGTGCTGACCACTTCCAGACAATATTGAACACACAACAACCTAACACACAGAGCCGTGCATATTATACACATGCAACAATCTATCCTGTAAATTGGGCCAACTCAGGTAATCTGTGCTCTGTTATTAAACCCACACATACATGTTAATGCATTTCTACATAGGATTGTGGGGGGGGACACCTAACAACTGTAAACATTTGCTATGACTGCACTGGTATTTCAGGTACTCTGTTGGCTTCCATTTCACTTTGTATTCTGATCTATCATGCAGATTAGAGGCATATTAGTAGAGTACAGATCTTAGGTTTTATTCACCTACATTTCAGTTTCAGACGTCTTACCCTTCAGAACTAACATATAACTGTCTGACCTGCTGTAGTCTGTATGTGTAGGTCTAGAGTGGGGGGGGGCTGTTCTCCACTACCATCAATTGGAGGCCTTAGCACAGTCTTTCTTTTTTTTCTTTATGTTCATCTACACCTGTCCTGCTGGCTGAGGCTGTTGTTGGGTATGTGAGGCTCACTGACATGCATGTGTTTGTCCTATGGACATACATATGGGCCACCACATGTACTGCAGTGGGATTTGTCACCTTGTCTAGTACTGCCTACTTTGTTGACACCAGTATTTGTTATGGACTTCATGCTGCCCATATAGGTGTCCACTTTCTGTTACCATCCCATTCAGCCTCCTGATTTCCTTGCATGCTCACATCCATACCATAGATACAACTAGCAGAACATACTACTCCATTCAGCAATTGCTAGGAAGAGTGACTTACCTCGTGGCTGTGCCAGTATTGAGGATGGTGCTGGAGGGCTGACTATGTTGGGTGCACATAGTACACTCCCTATACATGGCAAAGCACAAGTAGTGTCATGTTTGGCATCCCTTTTACTGTATGTGCGAGTTAGAGAGAGGCGTCATTCCCTGGGTTCCTACCGTGTCAGTGTATGTGCTATGTGTTGCCTCTTTGCCAAAGCCTGGGCATACTGGGCATGCCTCCTTTTGCCTACATGGGTAGGCTCAGGTTGTTTCTCCTCCAAGTCACTCTGTGCCTGTGCTGGCCTTGGCAATGAGGGGGGCTGTGTGGCCCTTCCCCGTGCTGTTCCTGCTGCAGCTGTTTCCGCATAATCATATTGTATAGCATGGCACATACAATGAAAATTTGTGTACATGTAGCTGGAGAGTACTGCAAGGCTCCACCGGATATGTCCAGGCACTGGAATCATGACTTGAGCATCCCAAACACACTCTCTATTATGATTCTGGTTTGTGTGTGTGCTTCATTATGGAGTTCCTGTTCAGGTGTGTGTGCATTTCTGATGGGTGTTCATCAGCCAAGGCTCCAGTGCATAACCAGCATCCCCCACTAGGTGGCCATATGGGATGTCCCCACTGGCAAATCTCTGGTACAGCTGTGTCATATGCCAGATGTGGGAGTCGTGATAGCTTCGAGGGCTGCCAGCACACACATTCACTATTTTATTTATTTATTTATTTACATTTGTTGACCGGGAATGTCCGACTGGATGTATGTCCATTTTCAGCAGAGGCCCAGGGAGAAAAGCTCCACAGTTAAAATAAACAGACAGTAGTTACATTGGATTACATAGCGATTAACAATTTAACATAGCAATTACTTACAACATATTTACAGATGAAGAACATAGTACATCAGTAGACAACTAGAATCTTTATCTGTGAAGTACATAACAGACATTAACAAATGTTACAATAAGAAGTTCCTGCTGTATAATAAGTACTAGGCTTATGAGCATCTGAGCTTGCTATAATCAAGGTAATTAGTGGAGTGGAAAGAAAGGTAGTGGTTGGATGGGGTGGGTGATATTAGAGTGGGAGTTGCAAGGGCATAGCCAGCATGTTTTTAGGTGCGCTTTTAGTAAAGTTTTGAAGTGGGTGCATGATGGTATGGAGGTAATTGTGGGTAGGAGGGAGTTCCATAATTTGGCTATGGTGCAAGAGAATAGTGCTTCACCAGCAGAGTTAATGGCTTTAGTGATCTGCAAGTGATTTTTGTTCCAGGATCTTAGTGGTCTGGTGGTGCGATAGGGTTAGAGTAGATTCTGGAGGGATGGGACATTTAGTGGATGGTTTACTAGTTTGTGGACGAGTGAGAGTTGATACCATTGAAGGAGGTGAGGGAGTTCAAGCCAGCCCAGTTTAGCAAGTGAGAGACAGTGGTGACTACGGTAGGATGCCCCTGTGGCGAATTTGGCGATTTTGTTTTAGCAGGTCTCTAGCTTGTTTAGATTTCATTGCCTTAGGTTGGTATATATTGGAGAGGCATAAAGTAGGGTGGAGATAAGGTGGGAATTTGCTACTAAACTCTTTGCTGCTTTGGTAAGAAGTTACTTATTTCTGTTTAACGCTCCTAGTTTTTTGTGGACTTTTTTATGGTCATGGATATGTGAATGTCAAATTTTAGTTTATTGTCTATTTCCACTCCTAGCAATTTGGTGTGTTCAGTTGGGTATATAGTGGTGTTGTCTTTTGCTGTGATGTTAAAGTGAGAGTTGTTTTGAGTATGTTTGGTGGGTTGGAAGATGAGTAGTTTAGTTTTGTTTGGGTTGAGTATTAATTGGGCATCGGATAACCAAGTTTCAACAGAGGAAAAGGCTTCCTGTGTGACTTTTTGCAGTTTGGGTCGGGACTGGGCTGAGCAGATGATAGTTGAGTCATCTGCGTATTGTATGTGTGCGCCATGTTTGGTGGCAGAGGCTAGATTATTGGTGAAAACAGAGAAGAGTAGGGGTCCAAGGATGGATCCTTGGGGAACCCCTATGGAGACAGGTAGTTGGGGAGATATGTCATTCTGCCATGCAATGGATTGTTGGTGGTCAGACAGGTAACTCTGAAACCAGTTGGTGACTGATTGAGAGAAGGATAGGTTATTGAGGACAGAGATAAGTTGTTAGTGTGGGACCATGTCAAATGCTTTAGATAGGTCTAGGAAGTAGTAGAGGAAAGATAGCCATTGTTTTTATGCTGAAGGATAGTGTTAGTAAAGAAGAGTAAGGCAGTGGTGGTGCTATGGTTTGGTCGGAAACCATGCTGAGTATTGGAAAGGAGGTTGTTAGTAAGGAGGTAGTCTGAGACCTGAGAGTGTATGCATCTTTCTAGTATTTTGGAGAGTGGAGAGAAAATAGCTATGGGGCGGTAATTGGTTAGTTCTGTGGAGGGTCTGCCTTTGTGGAGGGGAATTATATGTGATACTTTCCACAGTGTGGAAACGTAACTTGTTGGAGGGGAGGGGGGTTGTGTTGTTTAGCTAGTGATAGTATGGTTTGTGTGAAGTGTGTGTTGAATGAGGTAGCAATATTTTCTGAGGAGTGAGGGATGTTAGGAGGAGGGGTATTGACTTTACATGGGTGGAGGATGGAGTTTATGGAGGACCAGAATTGTTTGGGGCTGTGTTGTGAGGAGTCTAGGGCAAACTGGTAGTATTGGAATTTGTTCTGTTTTATTAGCTTTAGGGTCTACCTTTGTGGAGGGGAATTATATGTGATACTTTCCACAGTGTGGGAATGTAACTTGTTGGAGGGGAGGGGGTTGTGTTGTTTAGCTAGTGATAGTATGGTTTGTGTGAAGTGTGTGTTGAATGAGGTAGCAATATTTTCTGAGGAGTGAGGGATGTTAGGAGGAGGGGTATTGACTTTACATGGGTGGAGGATGGAGTTTATGGAGGACCAGAATTGTTTGGGGCTGTGTTGTGAGAAGTCTAGGGCAAACTGGTAGTATTGGAATTTGTTCTGTTTTATTAGCTTTAGGGTCTACCTTTGTGGAGGGGAATTATATGTGATACTTTCCACAGTGTGGGAATGTAACTTGTTGGAGGGGAGGGGGGTTGTGTTGTTTAGCTAGTGATAGTATGGTTTGTGTGAAGTGTGTGTTGAATGAGGTAGCAATATTTTCTGAGGAGTGAGGGATGTTAGGAGGAGGGATATTGACTTTACATGGGTGGAGGATGGAGTTTATGGAGGACCAGAATTGTTTGGGGCTGTGTTGTGAGGAGTCTAGGGCAAACTGGTAGTATTGGAATTTGTCCTGTTTTATTAGCTTTTTGACTCTATTGCGTAGTTCTAGGAATTTCTGTCTAGTTGAGGGGGTTTTGGTTTTGCACCAGTGCTCCCATGCTTTATCCCTGTTTTTCACTTCTGACTTAGTGGTTTTCTGTAGCCATGGGGAGGGTTGTGCTTTGGTTCTGAAGGTTATGGGGGCATGGTAATTAAGGATGCTCAGGAAGGTAGTATTAAAAAATTCAACTGCGTCATCAAGACTGAGGTACTTTAGAGGATGCCAGTTACATTCTTTGAGGGATGAGATGAATGTGAGTGGGTTAAAGTTTAGTTTTTTACGTATTTGACGGTAGATGACAGGTTTAGCTTGGTAAAGGTATTTTCTGAGTAGGAATGTTGGGGAGTGATCACTGAGGCTATCTGATAAGCAGCCTGTTATATATGACTGGGGGCTCTTACTGACTAGTATCCAATACAGGGTAGTGTGCTTGCTGGAGTTTTTATTTATCCTGGTTGGCGACTGGACTAGTTGGGTGAAGCCATGAAGGTTTACATGATGGGTTGGATGGTTGCCAGAACATGATTGCCAGTCAATACTGAAATAACCTAAAATGATAGTTTCTTGGGGGAGATGGTGGGTAGACCAGCTGAGGAGGTTTCCTAGTGGAGGGATGTTTTGGCCAGGTGAGAAGTAGCATCCAATTATGTTGATGGTTTTGTTTTGGTTTATTTTGAGGTTGGTATATATTATTTCCTCACGGAATATTTGTGGAGCTGATGATTTTAAGATCTGGATGTTTAGATGCTGTTTAAGTATTATAGCAACACCGCCTCCTTTCTTGTTTAGCCGGTCTACTCTTAGTATGCCGTAACCTGTAGGGCGTATTTGCTCACTGGTAATGTGAGGTTTTAGCCAGGTTTCTGTCAGGATGACTATATCTCGGGAGTACATGTTTATGGTGGCATGGAGTTCATGGACTTTGTTGGATATACTTCTAATATTTAGGCTTAGTAGAAGGAAGTCACTTGGCTTTCTACTGGCTGTAATATGGGAGAAGTTGTGGTTTCTAGTCTGATTATGAGGATTGGGGTTGGAGATGGTAGGGCCAGGGTTGGGGTGGATGTCTCCACTTAGGGCTAGTTTTGATATGCATGAGGTTATTAGTTTTCTCAGTTTTTGAATGTGTTTGTTTATAAGGGAAACTTTATGATTGTGCTCTGTGGGTAATAGATATGGTGGGAGGGTTACTATGTTAAGTTGTAGGGATGCTTTATGTTTGAGTAATATAGTTGGTAGAATATGTGGCGGGTGCATAGGGATGGTTCTTGAGTTGGTGGGAGGGGAGTGGAGTGAGGGTGAGACATGAGTGGTGGTGTGAGTAGTAGTACAGTGGTAGTGGTTGAGTGGGAGAATGATGGAGCTTTGGTAGGATGTAAGATATGCAAGGAGAGTGCATGGAGTTAGCATACGTAAGGCATGCTTGCACATGTTAGTCGAGGAGGTGTGATAGTAGTTGGAAGATGGAGGAGGTAGTGTTGGGTTAGCGCTGTGGTTGGCTATTGGAAAAATGGGAGGGGTTTGTGAGTGTAATAAAGGTGGGACCACTGGGGGCGGGAGGGAATAGGGGGCAGGGTGGGGAGCAAAGTGGGTAGAGACCCTATTAGTTGCTCTTATGAGGGGGCTGGAGACAATCAGATAACAGAGTTAACTGATAAATGAACATATGATAGTGACAAGGGTGGTTGTAGTTTTAAAAATGGTGCCTGCCACAGGTAATATTTATTAACTTTGGGATTGTCTTAAGGTAAGAAACAATGAAGGGGGAAGGGAGAACAAGGGTGTGAGCAGGCAGTTCTTTATACTGCTGCTAATGAGCCAAAGCAAAGACAAGTTTGTGTTTAAGAAACAATCACAACTGACCAAGGACTGCTCTGAATCTGTAAGTCATTTCTTAACCATTTCTCAGGTGGAAAAACAGGATAACCTTGTATCAGTAGGCTACTGTGGTCTTAGTTTAAATTAACAAACACACAGTATTGATCAGTTATGGATACTATTTGCTAATAGAAGGGAATAAGAGAGAAAGTGGAAGATGAGTGTGTGTGTGTGTGTGTGTGTGTGTGTGTGTGTGTGTGTGTGTGTGGTGGGGGGTGCTTACAAGCCAAAGCAGAGTGCTCTCCAGGGGAAAATGAATATTGGCTCAAACAGGCAGACACATACTCAAAGTTAACTTTAGCTGTTTGCAGACAGTTCAGACCCGGACTGTGCTTTTCTTATAAGAATGATAAAGGTGGTACCACAGTTGAATACTTAAGAGTGGTGATAGGTCTAGAAAAGAAGAGTACAGAGAGGCGTAAGCACTTTTGAGATGGTAAAGATATATTATAAAGATTACAAAAAACAAACTGAGCAAATAGCTACTGCATGCAGGAAAATATGTCTTGAACCAACTACTAGTACATGCAGATACTGAGTCAATTGGAAAAACATCTGTTGGAAGAAACCTCAGACAGTTATGCAGTCACAGATAAAAATATAGCGAGCAGTACTCTGTCGTGGTTCTCTAATGTTATTCTACCCACCAGTAACAGCACAATTATATAGAAATAATTAGACACCAGTATGAGCTGTCTACACACAACACAATTACATGAATAACATTAGTGAACAAGGTGCAGCTATGCAAATAGACCATACTATTATACTAAAAACAACTTGGTGCAGACAAAATGCTAGCATGCCATAGTAACTTCCAATAATAAAGCATAAATCATATTAGATGTCTAACACAATTCAACATAAACATTTATATGTTTAACACAATTCAAAATAAATAGGCATTTACAGTTGTAAAACACTTACTGGAGAGACACTGAGCTCCTCATGGGGCCTGTAGCAGAGTGGATTGTAGTTTTAAAAATGGTGCCTGCCACAGGTAATATTTATTAACTTTAGGATTGTTTTAAGGTAATAAACAGGGAAGGGGGAGGGGAGAACAAGGGTGTGAGCAAGCAGTTATTTGTACTGCTGCTAATGAGCCAAAGCAGAGACATGCTTGTGTTTAAGAAACAATCACAATTGACCAAGGACTGCTCTGAAACTGTAAGTCATTTCTTAACCATTTCACAGGTGGAAAAACAGGATAACCTTGTATCAGTAGGCTACTGTGGTCTCAGTTTAAATTAACAAACACACAGTATTGATCAGTTATGGATACTATTTGCTAACAGAAGGGAATAAGAGAGAAAGTGGAAGATGAGTGTGTGTGTGTGTGTGTGTGGGGGGGGGGGGGGATGCTTACAAGCCAAAGCAGAGTGCTCTCCAGGGGAAAATGAATATTGGCTCAAACAGGTAGACACATACTGAAAGTTAACTTTAGCTGTTTGCAGACAGTTCAGACCCGGACTGCACTTTTCTTTTAAGAATGATAAAGATGGTACTGCAGTTGAATATTTAAGAGTGGTGCTAGGTCTAGAAAAGAAGAGTACAAAGAGGAGTAAGCACTTTTGACATGGTAAAGATATATTATAAAGATTACAAAAAAAAACTGAGCAAATAGCTACTGCATGCAGGAAAACATGTCTTGAACCAACTACTAGTATATGCAGATACTGAGCCAATTGGAAAAACATCTGTTAGAAGAAACCTCAGACAGTTATGCAGTCACAGATAAAAATATAGCGAGCAGCAATCTGTCGTGGTTCTCTAATGTGATTCTATCCACCAGTAAACCAGTATGAGCTGTCTACACACAACACAATTACATGAATAACATTAGTGAACAAAGTGCAGCTATGCAAATAGACCATAATATTATACTAAAAACAACTTGGTGCAGACAAAATGCTAGCATGCCATAGTAACTTCCAATAATAAAGCCTAAATCATATTAGATGTCTAACACAATTCAACATAAACATATAAAGTTGTAAAATGTTTAACATAATTCAACATAAATAGGCATTTACAGTTGTAAAACACTTACTGGAGAGACACTGAGCTCCTCATGGGGCCTGTAGCAGAGTGGATTGTAGTTTTAAAAATGGTGCCTGCCACAGGTAATATTTAATAACTTTGGGATTGTCTTAAGGTAATAAACAGGGAAGGGGGAGGGGAGAACAAGGGTGTGAGCAGGCAGTTCTTTGTACTGCTGCTAATGAGCCAAAGCAAAGACAAGTTTGTGTTTAAGAAACAATCACAATTGACCAAGGACTGCTCTGAAACTGTAAGTCATTTCTTAACCATTTCTCAGTTGGAAAAACATGATAACCTTGTATCAGTAGGCTATTGTGGTCTTAGTTTAAATTAACAAACACGCAGTATTGATCAGTTATGGATACTATTTGCTAACAGAAGGGAATAAGACAGAAAGTGGAAGATGAGTGTGTGTGTGTTGGGTGGGGGGGCTGCTTACAAGCCAAAGCTCTCCAGGGGAAAATGAATATTGGCTCAAACAGGTAGACAAATACTCAGAGTTAACTTTAGCTGTTTGCAGACAGTTCAGACCCGGACTGCACTTTTCTTATAAGAATGATAAAGGTGGTACCGCAGTTCAATACTTAAGAGTGGTGTTAGGTTCAAAGTTAACTTTAGCTGTTTGCAGACAGTTCAGATCTGGACTGCGCTTTTCTTATAAGAATGATAAAGGTGGTACTGCAGTTGAATACTTAAGAGTGGTGTTAGGTTGGAGAGACACTGAGCTCCTCATGGGGCCTGTAGCAGAGTGGATTGTAGTTTTATAATGCCCTGGGCATTGCACACGACCTGGCAGTTTATGGAGGGGAAGCCCTTGCAGTTTATGTAGACTCTACCCCGCTTGCTGGGTGGTGCTTTGATGTATATGTGCATGCAGTCTACAGCACCCACTACCTCAGGATATTCTGCTATTTGGTGGAAGAGACACATATTGCTGGTCAATCTCTTACGGGTGTTGAGGAAATGTATGTGCTCACCGGCATGTGCTGACATGGCATCCAGGAACGGGTGGAGTACCCTGGATGCTGATGCCTGTGAGATCCCCATGATATCCCCAGTTGGCCATTGGAAGGTACCTGTGGCTAGTATTCTTAAGCTTACACATACCTTGGTACCCACTGGGATGGGTTCCCCTCTGTTGGTTCTGTGTGTGAGGCATGGCCAGCACAGCTCAACAATTTGCTGTAGGATGTCCCTGCCACCCTATAGTGCTCCACTATCTCCAGCTCATGTAGCCCCTGGTAGGTTACCCTAGGTCTGTTCACTCTTCTCCTTCTCCTCACTGTGGGTTGGTCATCAGCATTCTCATCCTCACCACCCTCAGCCTGTTCCACATATTGATGTATGAGAGCAGACCCAATCATTTTGTTAGTTTTGCCAGGTAAAATTTCCCCTCTGTGTACACCGGTGGTGTTGAGTTTGTGGGAAAAACTAGAGTGAAAGGTGTTTGCATAGTTTATAGTAGTGTGCTGGGCTGATTCTGATACATTTCACATGCCAGCTATGCTAGTTCTCCTTGATTGCCTTCCTACTGCTGTTTTCCCTTCCCATTGCCTTCCAGTTTAAGCCCCGAGGCGCGGCGCACCTAACCAGCGCTGAGATGTGAACAGAGCTGCTATTTCCTGGGTTTTTTTGTTTGTTTAAAACCTGGTGCGCATACCCGTTTAGGCAATGTAAACACTGCTAGGCAGCCTCAGACACACCCCCTTCCTTACCTGTGCTTAGCAAAGGGAAAACTCAGGCCACAGAGCTCCAATAAGCTTACAGCATCCATGGCACTCCCCCTTATGAGGTCATCTACCTCTTATGCTTATACCATGGTGTTGCTGCACCTACATTGTTGGGTGCAAGGTCATACTGATGGGAAATCTGTGATTCAATATCAATCAACTCATTTGCATAAAACTGACTGCTAATGCATGGTTACAAAACTGACACTCAGCCTTCCCCCTTAGCAACAACTATTCCATGGTATTGTTGTCTTATGCATGCCATTGACTATATGGCAGAATGCCGATTTTGGTTTAAAAGCTTATTTCCAACTTTTTTTCGGGCTGATCCTGTTTGCGCAATGCTGCCCTATGCTTGAACAGCCATAATCGGCCAAAAAAAATAAAAGTTATTTTGTTATAATTTTGCAACTATTTCCCATGCCAGTGGCCATATATTTGGCCATTGGCATGCCTACTACATTGAATACATGCTTTCTTTGGAGCTGTTATCCCTCCGTTTTGTAATTTGCATAAATGTATTCAGTTAGAAGCCGAATAAATTTCTGCAGGTTACACTATTCCTGCACAGACACCTGCCTGCTTCCTGGATTGCTAATTCACCTCATTTGCATGGTTTTCACCTGCAAATGGGGTAATTAACATAAGGAGCTGTGTCCATGCAGGAATAGTATAGGAGCGCTCGTGCACGTCCCAGGAGCTCATTCCTGGATCACTCGGCCATATTGTGTGCAGCAGCTCTTGCACTATTCCTGCACACTGTGCAGAGTTTGCTGAATCTCGAGGATTTACTATACAATAATGCTGGCAGACTTATCAACCAGATATGTTGGGAAATGTTTATTTTGTGATTGTGTAAACAGTTGAAATGAAAGGACTGTTGCTGTGACAGAATTGTCATTACTGTACAATGATGCTGGCAGTGATTGACCAGACTTTTTTTTACAATATTCTTCTGAATTTGTGATTTGTGTGGAGCAACTTTGATTGGAATACTTTAAAGTGTGGCAAATTGTTTGTGAAGACTGTGGAGGCATACCACTCAACCATCTAGCAAAAATTCTGGACAAAGCTCAAAATAATAGGAAGGGTGGTAAAGGTCCTAAAATAGGGACGTCTTTTAAATATTGCTCTTATAAATTAAGTTTAGAATAACATTTTTTTCTATTACCATAATTTTTCTGAAGGGTATGAAGTTTGAAACTCAAGTGCTTGTCATTATGTAGTGATTTGACTACAATCTTCAGTGATTGCCAGAAAACCAGAAATTATATAAAGAAGAGACAAAGTATGAGGCAAAAATCTGGATGTTCTGCAAAAATCTGGTCCTTGCATTCTGCTGTGTTTCTGGAGTTGAACATTTTTTACACTGGCCACTGTATTTTTAGAGATCATTATCTACTTTATCAGCCATGGAGTTTTTGCCCTTTCAAATGAGTTTATTAACGACAAGGAAGATTTGGAAATTTTTGCTGGGAACATGATACAAAGCATGGGTACTGTCTCAATTGGAAACGTTTCTATTGATTTATTTTTTCAACAGCTGTTGACTCATTGTAGAAAACTAAAAGTCGTTATTTGGCATCAGCGTTAGAGTGTATAATGGACATAGCGCCTAACCTAGTATAACACAAGGGGGAGTGGGAAGGTATTAAATACCTAAGTGTGCTACAACTAAGGTGCATTCAAAGTAAATTTTGTGTGTGTGTGTGTGTGTGTGTGTGTGTGTGTGTGTGTGTGTGTGTGTGTGTGTGTGTGTGTGTGTGTTGGGCAGGGGTAAATGAAGCCAATCAACATATTCCAGTGACCATTATTTTTCTACCTTGTATCTTGTCTGTTTCTCTGAACCCCTGCAGTGTTATTGAAGATGCCTTGGGACACCGATTTGTTTCACTCGTACCTGGCTTCTGTGCAACAAATGAGTTTATTAATGACTTAGACACTTTATGATTAAAGACGAAAGCGCATGTTTGTACGTTTCCTGTTTGGTTCTAGATCAGAAATTGTTTGGAAATATAATTAGTGGTTTAAAGTGATTCATCTGAAATGTAATCGGAGTATTAGTGGAATATTGTTGTAGTCTCTGTGAGAGTGTGTTTCTTTCTTAGTTTGTCTGTTATGGAATTGGCACTTGATGGAAATAAAGCAAAACAAGACACTGATAAATCAAAGTGTTTTTTTTTTTTCACTTGATGGAAATGGAAGAGAAGGTGGGCATGCCCATCTTGAGGGAAGGTAGTGTGCTGAGACAACAGATGTCTTGTGCCCTGCTGAGGGAAGACACTCGGAGAGTTAGCTCTACATTTGTTGGCTAATACATATTCTGTCATAATATTCTTGGGATTGGAATGTGTGTTGTTATTGGGGCTAATCTTGGTGCATCTTTTGAACATTACTTCTTAATTTTCTGACATAACTGAAGAAAGTGTTGTATTTTAATTTGGTATCTGCACTGATCTTAAGTTCATGGTGGCCGTGGTGGTGCAGTGGTTAGTGTTGTCGCCTCACAGCAAGAGGTTCTCCCTTTCGATTCTGGGCTGGAGCGCCTTCTGTGTGGAGTCTGCATGTCCTCTCAGCGGTCGAGTGACGTTAAAGACATGCAGGTAGGTGCGTGAATGGGTGTGCCTTCTTTAAACTTTGGGTGTCGGGCTGGCAACTTGACACTGTAAAAATCCACTGCCAATCATTAATGGACTGGAGTTCTGCTGTGGCGACCCCTAACCGGGAAAAAACGAAAGACACAAAACTGATCTTAAGTTCATACTCTGCTTTACATTCTATAACATTGTTCTTAAGTTCTTTGCTGACATATTCCTGTGTGCCCTTGAGGTAAGGGGATGGGGATTTCTTACACCTTTTCACTATTTTCTTTTGTTACACAGTTAATTAACACCATACTTCTACCAGAAAGGTATATCCCTGAATTTACTGTAACTATAATATTTAGGGCAGACTGGTATAAACTTTTGTATGCAGCTATTTACATGCTGGTAAACACTGAAGTAAATATACAGCCCTCTTATTTGGATCCATTTGCAGGGCTTGTTGGGAATTCCTACCGTTTTCATGTAGTTGACTTAAGATGAAAGCTCTCTCTCACATGGTGAAGACAAATCAAAAGATATAAAAATCTAGCATAGATTACATTGCATTGTGGCATCTTAAAATATTGTGTAACAGTTGCTATTGTGATTTTTTTTCCTAATGCATGCCCAAACAGCACTTGGAAACTATCATTCCAGGATCATAATTCATGGCGTTAAGCAGGGATAATGCCACTTAATGTCTTGCTGTTGATTAGGCGGCATAGTTTACTGTGACCTTTGTGTACGTTTATGACTTATTATTATGTATTGAGTTGCCTGCTGTTCTTGACCTGTTTATTGAATGTAAATGTGATACAGTATATGTAAGAGAAACAGTGTTTGTAATACAATTCCTCTGAAGATGTTTCCTCATTCATGACATCAGGAGAAATATATTTTGAATTTGTGAGAACTCGATGTAGAAAATTACAGAAGTTTTACATTTTTATTTCTTTAATGTTCTAATCTAGCCCTGTTATGGAGGAACCTCAAATTAAAAAATCCCGACTGAGTGATAAAGGAAGTAGTCCAAGGTTTCAAGATGCACGGATTGGGAAGTATGGGGTTATTGACAGAAACGGTAAATCATTGTGTGTGTCAGTAGGAAGCAGAACATGAAATGCAAAAAGACATTTTGAAACAAATCATCACTGGCTTTTGGGAAAAAGTGAGGATGAAAGGAAGAAATACATTTGTCAGCAGCTTCACCACAATGAGTGTTAATCAAATAACTTCCTTCAATTTTTAAGAGGCCCTATGAATTTATCATCGGCAAGTTTCAGCATTGCTTACTCCATAGCTCAGCATGGAAAGGCCCTCAGTGAAGGAGAATTTATTAAAGAAACTCTTCTAAAATGTGCACCTTTTTTGTTTCAAGATATGCAAAATAAAGATGCTATTATTAAGTGTATTTCTGATTTACCACTCAGAAGAAAAACCATTAAAGACAGAGTGATGACAAGGATATCTGATGTACAATTAAAAGGAGACTTAAATAATTGTAAATATTTTTTGATTTGCCTTGCTGAAACTACTGATGTCACCTCATCGGCTCTGTTGGTCATCATTGCTAGATTTTCTAATGGTCAGACAATGAGGGAAGAGCTGGTAAAGTTAGAGACAGTACCAGTAAGTACATCAGGGAACAAAATATGCAACACTGTTCTAAAACTGTTCCGTGACTTAAGCATTGATATCTAAAGTTGTATCTGTGACGACAGATTGGGCACCCAATATGGTGGGAAAAAAGGTTGGATTTGTGAAACTGTTTATGGAAGTTACTGGACAGCCACAGGAGGTGTTGTGTACCAAGGCAGGATTCACAGAACTAAATGATGTAATGACAGTTACAACAAAAATAGTGAATTTAATAGCTGCTCGACCCCCTCACAAGCGAAAGTTTTCTGCACTTTTGCAGGAAGTTGAATCAACTGACAATGGATTGCTGATGCACAACAATCTGAGGTGGTTCAGCCAAGGAAAAGTCCTTGAAAGATTTGTGGAGTGCTATGAAGAAATTAAGTTATATCTGGAGAATAAAAATTTGGAACAGTTTTCTCAGCTCAATTATTGCACATGGGTCAGCACACTGATGATTTTTACAGACCTCTTGGTTCATATGAATGAAATGAACTTAAAGTTACAAGGTTTTGACAAAAGTATTGACGTCATGTTCGGATGCATAAAAGCCTTTGAAACTAAACTTCACATTTTTAAACGAGATATGGAGACTAAAAATATTTTGAGAGGGTCAGCTCAGATGTGCAAAATGAAATGCAGCCCTTTTACATAAAGTACCAGTACATTTTAAACTCTATAACTGATCAATTTGGTGGATGTTTAGTCAATTCAAAAGTTTGGAACAGCCATTTAAAATAATTAGGTATCCAGATGTAGTTGTCTACAGTACTATGGAATAAAATGCTTTCCAGTGGCTAGAAATTGAAGGATTACAGCTGCAGTTAGCAGACTTCTGGGCTAGTATCTGGACTCAAGTGTTTGTCGACCTGAGGTCTAAACTTGAAGATCTGGAAAGAAATCACCTGCAGAATGAAGAGTACCCCTCCTACGAAGAAGAAATTTTGAAAGTTTGGAACTGAATACTGGAAACTTTTAGCACCCTTAAATATCTAGCAATGGCTTTACTCACAATTTTTTCCTCTACATACTTTTGCGAGACCTTATTCTCAGCATTAGACAACATTAAAAAAGAAAAAAGAAACTGACTGACAGATGAAGTTAGTGCTGCTTGTTTGAGCTTGAAGTGCACGAAGTACTTACCTTCAATTTAGACTTATCTATGAAAATTCAGCAACAAAAACATCAAGTGATATCAAATCAAAGGCAATGTGTTTCATATTTTTTCAGTTCAATTTAAAATTACTATTAAAAGTAAGGTAATTTAATAGTGCATTATTTTAAGCCAAATTAGCAGTCCTGAAAATTTCTATATTGTAAGTAACTGATTGCAGTTTTACTTTTACAATACCATACATGATCGGGCTGTATTTTTTAAATAAATGAGTATGTAAACTTGTAAAGAATTGTTTTTCTTTTGTTGAGTGTGTGTGTGTGTGGGGGGGGACGACACACCAGCAGAGTCAAGGCATTTTCCAACTTTTCGACATGGCGAACCCAAAAGGTTTTCCATCAGTGGTCTAGGAGATAATGTTCCCTGAAAGAATTCAGGTATTTTCCCAGCTGGGAGATCTATAAAGATAAGACAACACCAGAAATCACTTTGTAGAAGCACAGGCTGCACCATGCATCTTAGCATGGATAACCTTTCTTTTAGGTTAATTCAAGTCAGTGAGTGTGGCTGTTAGTTTGGGACATTTGTTCCTATGGGTAAAACTTCAATATTTACAGATGTACATAGTTTTGTGTTAGTATTAAGGTAACAAGTTTTAGGGGGTGTTGAGGTGTATTTTTTTTGAGGGCTTTCAACAAGACAAAAAAATGTTTGTAAGATGTGACATAGGGTCAAATGGATATGACAAGAAACAACTGTATAAAAAAGTTTGGCCTGCCAAACAGTGTATTCATGTAACACAACAGCTGGAACTAGATATTTAACAAAAAAGCTGTTATACATAAAAGGTGGGAATAATAACCTTTTAATACAAAAATGCTTTCTGTAATGTCTTTAAATGTCAATGGTCTCACAGATAAATACATAAAAGAAAGAGTAGTAAACTATATTAAAAATGTCGAATGCAAATAGTTATGCTACAGGAGACAAACGTGGAAAGAACTGAATATTTGAATTTGATACAGAAAGGTTTTCAGGATGGTTATTCAGCAGAATATCTGGGATAAAGGAAAAGAGGGTTACTTATATTAATTGAAAGAGAAGCTCCAATAATGATAGAAGAGTACAAAAATATAATACTGGTAGATTTGTAGTACTAAGGGGTTACTGACAAGGGAGGAAGATTACATTGGCATGTATTTATATTCCACCTAAAACTGCTATAATGGAGCTTAAGAAAATTCTGGGAGAAATAATCAGCTTTCAGCAAGGAATATTACTTATATGTGGTGACTGTAATTTGGTTTGCAGCAGTGAAGATGTGTTGGGGGGGCCCAGAAGGGAAATTATAACAAAGAAGGGTAGACTTTTGAAGAAATTTATGAAATTATTTGGCACTGAAGACATGAACTCTATACTAGGAGTGCAGAGTGAATTTACATATTATTCCCCAGGATATAACACTGGGCTAGGGTAATCAAAATTTACATTTCAAAGGAACATGTGCATTTAATTGAAGGTCTTGATACTCACCAATACCTATTTGAAATCATGTGTCAATAACTAAAAAACACATGGTAATGAAATAAAAATGAGACATTGTCATTTTCCCAACTATTTGTTGAAAAGAAAGGAATTTACGGAATGGGTAGTGGAAATTATTCCAGATCTATTACAGAAGATAGAAATTTCTTCTGAAAATACAGCTAGGGAGCGTGATAAAATTAAAGTGGAGTTTAAAAATAGTGTGAAAATAAAAGAAAGGGAGCTATGGATAAGAAGTAACAAGAATTATTTAGAGGGACTGACAAATGTTAAGGTATTACAGAATGGGGGAATCTCATGGAACAAGGATAGGAGGAACTGCAGAATGCTAAACAGAAAATAAGGGATTACCTCAATAATATGCATGAGTTTAGAAAGACTGTTGTTAAGCAACTGTTTTTTATAATAACTCTAGAGCACAAAAAATTTTAGCATAATGACTCAGGCAACAGAAAATAGAAAGGGCTGTCGCCAAGATTAGGGAGCCTATAACAAAGGAAGGTAACAAGAAATTGCATAGAGATATTAGAAATATTTCAGAAGTTCTATGAAAGTCTGTATAAAGCACAGAAATCTGGAAATCAAGAAAAGGAGGTACAAATGGCAATGTTTACGGAAGAATTAAATATACCTAGGTTAGAGGTAGATGAGGCTCAATTGCTAGCAGCTAGGATAGGAGGAAGAGAGATGAGAAAAATGGTGATGTATAACCAATCTGCAGTAAAGTCCCCAGGAATACATGGTATTCCTGTGGAAGTTTCGAAGCTGGGAGAAAAAAATGACAAAGTTCTGGAAGGTTTTGTTTAACACTATTATAAGAGGAGGAGAAGTCCAACTGGAAAGCAGTGGTAGCTGTAACACCTAAAGAGGGTAAAGATCCACGAGATCCAGCTTTATACAGTCCCATTTCTCTCAATACTAAACTATGATTATAAAGTGTTTATGTCTATTATGTTTAAAAGAATGGCAAAAGTGATGCCAAAGTTGACAGATATGGATCAATGTGGTTTTGTGGCGGGAAGGCAAACATTTGACAACATTAAGAAAACATTAATGATCAACAGGGAAGCAGAATGTAAGAAAATACCACTGTTGTTCTTGGGTCTTGATGCAGAGAAAGCATTTGACAAATTCAGCTGGTACTTTATTAGTAGGGCAAAGGAATCATTTGTATTCACTGAGGTTGATTAGGAGGATATATGAGGGATTGGGGGTGAAAATTAAAGTGGGTGGGTTCCTCTCTGATAATTTCTGCTTGAGCAGACGAACCAGGCAGGGGTGTCCTCTTTCCCCTTTATTATTTGCATTATATTTAGAACTACTGGCAAAAAAATAAATAAAAAATAAGGGACTCAGAAATTCAAGGATATAGTTAGTATTGTAGTCAAGAAAAGCTGGCTTTATTTGCAGAGGATATTATTTTATACCTGACAAAACCAGAAAAGGACATTACAGTGTTGTGGAACATTTTTGAGATGGTTTCAAGCTTTTTGGGATACAAAGTTAATGAAGCTAAAACAAAGGCAATAGTAGTAAATTATGTATACACACACAAATTGGTTCAGCAATATCTATATTTATGGGGATATGATAAAATGGAGTATTTATGAGTATAGATTAAAAAAATTCTAGTGTGGCAGCTAAGGATATGTGGGAAGAGATTAAACAAAAGATAATACAAAAACTGAGAAATTGGAAGCTCTGTTATATATGGATATGGATAGTAAGATACAAGCAGTTAAAATGTTTTTAGTCCTTTTAGTCATATACACAGGTCAGGCATATTTTTATCAACCAGAGAAGTTGTGGAAAGCAATTAATAAAGCGCTGTTGGATTTTATTTGGGAGGGGGAAGATGGTAAGCCTTAAGTGGGATAAGCTGATTCTTCCAATATTACAAGGTGGATTGGGAATACCCGATTTGAAAGGTTATTTCAGAGCTACACAGTTAATGCACCTATACACAGCAGACATAGAAACCTATCATTCAAAGTGAATGATGAAACAGGGGGTAGCTCAAGAAATAAGGAGAGATTGGGATTTTAGATGCAGATCTTTAAGGAAAATAATAATAACTGTACAGAATATTATATGCAGAAAGTATTCTAAGAATTCAGCCAACGTGGCAATGGAAGAAGGAGATTCTGCCGATAGGGATAACTGCAATAAGGGATACAGACAACAGGCAAATGGGTCTGGAATGTACTGCAGAAAACTGGCAAAGGAACCAAGGCATTGGGAGCAAATAACTAGAGAGGGAAAGGTAACAGAAAGGGAAGGCATTAAAAATGTATTTGGACTGCAGGTTAGAGATTGCCTTCCCTATCAAGGATTGATATCAGAATATAGGCAAAGAGAAAGAAATGGGGAGGGCGGATTCTAAATGAAAGACCAGCACTGGTAGAGTTTTTAGTATAATCTAGAACAGAAGCTGTCATTAAAAATGGAATACTTAGTAGGGCATATAAAATATTGCATGATAACTATAAGAATCAGTCACAGGAGGTTAGAAAGGATTGAGAAGAGAGATTGGATAAGTAATTAATAGGATACATGTATGTCTCCCAAAGGGTCTACTTCACATACCCGAAATACCACACAACAGAAGACTAGACGACTGAGACGAGAACACAAATTCCAAATAAACAAATGTCCACATAGCCAAAAAGTTTCTCAAGGTAAGTAACCACTGGGCCAAAAACTCATGGAGAACACACCGCACCAGCTACAACCTACCCAGGTGGGGAGACTGTGCCCCCCACACCCCCCCTCTAACTAAATATACCAACTCCAGGATCACACTACAGTGGGGAAGAGGGTAAATCACCCATTGCTGGCCCAGTGGTTACTTACCCCGGGAAACCGTTCGTCTATGTGGACATTCATTTATTTGAAGTTTTGGCGTTCTCGTCTTGGTCATCTGGTCTTTGGTCATGTGGTATTTTGGGTATGTGAAGTAGACCTCTCCTAAATATGCAACAAAATCTAGAAGATTTAGGATTTTTGCCTGGAAATGCTTACATAGGTATTTTTATACCTCAAGCAGATTTCAAAGAATTTTTCCTCAGCTAGATAGCAAATGTTGGAGGTGTGATGGGGGCAGAAAGAGGTAACTGGGAACATACTTAATGGGAATGTAATGAATTGGTAGAATTTAAAGATTCCCTGCAGACTGGTCTGTCAGAGATGCTGGGTAAGCAAGTTGAAGTGAGTAGGGAAATGACTTTTTTGAGCTATGATACAAACTTGGAATTGCCTAGACCAGGGGTCTGCAACCTGCAGCTCTGGAGCCACATGTGGCTCTTCCACCCTCTGCAGTGACTCCCTGTAGCTTTGAAAAATAATGGCCGCTCTGTCACATCACACACACACACACACACACACACACACACACACACACACACACACACACACACACACACACACACACAGAGTGTTCGAGCAATGGACTTTAAATATTGCTCTTATAAACTTTGAAACTTGCTAGAATAACATGGTTTCTGTTAACATGCCATTTTCCACACACACACACACACACACACACACACACACACACACACACACACACACACACACACACACAGTTATCTCTCAACTGTGCAGGTTTTTGCAGAATGTCCTGACTTTTTTGCCTCATATTTTTGTTCTGTTGCTCATAAAATTGTGGTTTTCTGGCAAATCATTGAGGGTTGAAGTAAAAAAAAATAGACATTTGAGTTTCAGACTTCATACCCCTCAGAAAAGGTATGCTAATACAAAATCTGTCATTCTATCAACTTTCTAAGTTTGTAAGAGCAATATTTAAAATGTGTCCCTATTTTGGGCCTTTGTGCCCCACTATTTATGGCTTTGTCCAGATTTCTTGTTCTAAGAGATTGAGAGATGATACACACACACACACACACACACACACACACACACACACACACACAGCAATTGAGCAATACCAACAAAGGAACAAAAATAGGGACACATTTTAAATATTGCTCTTATAAACTTAGTTTTTTATATTTAGTATAATAACTATATATAAAACTTTATATGCTGTGTTATCTTCATTTTAGGGGTCAAATAGGTTTTGTGGCTTCCGATGAATTCTATTTGGTGGGAGAGGGGCCAAAATGGCTCTTTTGAAAGTGAAGGTTGCAGACCCCTGGCCTAGACATAGTAAGGCCTTGCTGAGTCAAATTATAATGGCTGCCAAAAAAGCAATTATTAGAAAAGGGAAATCAAAGTCTAAATCAACTTTACTAGAAGTAGTTAAGATAGCAACAGAGTTAAAAAAAAACTGGAGCTGGGATCTTTAGAGAAGGGTTGGAGCAAATTACATAGGAAAAAATGGGAACTGTGAGATCAATACATACAGAGAAGGAACGAGGTTTAAAAGAAGGCGGGATTTGAATGAGCTATGTAATGGCTGACTAACAATGACTGGATATATTAAAAGTAATGTATAATGTTTGCAGTTACAGTTGTGTCGCACAGTTTGGAATGTATAATATTTGCAACTGAAATTATGTCGCTATGGTTCATTGTCATTAATATTAATGTAACATGGTCTATGTCATACACGATAATTTAATAAAAGTGTTTCTTGTTTAAAAAAAAAAAAGTATTACAGCTGACCTCAAACTGGGATAAGAATCTTACTAGACTGCACTTCCATCAGGTTGACTTTATGTAGGGTAAATCCTGTCTAGTGAATCTGGTTGAACTTCTTCAAAAGGGTTACAGTGGCTGTAGACAATGGTCATGGAATAAACACTGTATATTTTGACCTGGCTAAGGACTTCAAAACAATTCCACATGCTGGAAACATGCAGAAGCTATATACTTTAAAAATGGACCATATGTGATAAGACGGGCAGCAAACTGGCTAAAAGAACCCATACAGTACAAGCTGTTGATGTCTCTTCAGAAAGTATGAAAGTGACCAGCAGTGTCCCTCAGAGCTTAATCCTGGGATTTCTCCTTTTCAGCATTTACTTCTCAAATCCCCAGGCAGAGACACAAGACCTCTGGCTAACAAAGTTAGCAAATGAATTTGCAGACGGCTTGCACCTGTCACCCTTAGGCTTTTGAATACTGGCCAAGGCTCTTGCCACCCCCATAGTGCCTTTTTTAGGCAAGGCTCAAAAGATACACCCATCGCCATAAACAGCACAAGTAACAAAAAACTGAAAGTAATGCTACTCAATGCCAGAAGTCTAAACCTCAAAATGTACGCACTCGATGTGCTCCTCAGTATGGAGAAAATCGATATATGTGCAGTAACTGAAACCTGGTTTAAGGCTCCAGAGAGCACCCCAGCACTGCCAGGCTATAACTCATATCATACATTTCGGCCACAGAACCCAAACTGAAACACAAAAGGTGAGGACGTATCCATATTCATCAAGGATACCCACACCTCCAGGTTAGTGGCATAGCACGATGCTTCAGAGATCATCCATGTGCAACTAACAACTGGGAAAACTGCAATTCAAATTGTAGCTTGCTACAGATCACCCACCATGTCCCAGGACGCCCATTCCGCATTTCTGGAAACACCGGGAAACAAAGGTTCTACCAAACACCCTAATATTGTGTGATTTCAATTACCCAAACATTAACTGGGAGAACTATTCAAGTACTAACTCCCTTACCCAACATTTCCTAGAATTTATAAACTCAAACGCCCTGGATCAACTGGTCAACACTCCGACCAGAGGTGACAACATATTGGACCTGGTCATCACAAACATGGGCGACCGGTGTTTCACACCGGAGGTCAACCCCTCGCTGGTTAGATCTGACCATAAACAAATCACTTTGGATATCCACATTCCGCCCCCACCCCTGGACAAGGAAACCACTGTAAAAACTTTTCAAAAGCAAACTTCACGTTACTTAAGACCGAGGTGGAAAGTTTCAAAGCCCCCATGCTGAAGGATAATGCTGTCCAAGCTGCAAAATCCTTTACTAATGCATTCTATGGGCACCTACAAGAATGCATGGATCGTGCCATCCCAAGCAAAACTAAGACTCACTCCTCCAAGAAAAGGAAACCAGTCTGGTAGACTACTGCCATTAACAAGCTATACAATATAAGGGGGAAACTAGTACAGAAGAGAGTAAAATCCCAAGAAGGGAAGACATCCCTGATCAGTATCAACAAGAAACTACGATCCCTCATAAAATCATCCAAGGCGAGCTTTGAAAGAAAAATTGCCAAGGACTCCAAAGATAACCACAAGGCATTCTTTAGCTAGGTCAAGAATCTAAGTGGCAATGCTCAGATCTGCTCGGAGTTGGTGCAGAATGGCAAAAAATACACTGAACCAACCGATATCGCCAACATCCTAGCAGACAGGTTCAGCACAAACTTTTCCCCCCTCTCACCCCCAAAAGGGACCATAACCATACCAGAAGAATGTAGAGTCCCTGAAATCACAGACACTCAGGTTAAAACAGCCCTCTCCAAAGCCAAAAACACAGCATCAATGGGACTGGACGGTGTCCCAGGCTGAGTCCTACACAAGCTCAAAGACGAACTAACCCCTCACCTAAAGACATTGTTCAAACTCAGCCTCTCCACAGGCTACGTACCCAAAGAGTGGCGCACAGCAATGGTTAGTCCGCTCTACAAAGGTGGAGCCACAAAAGACCCCAAGAACTATCGCCCTATAAGCCTGACTAGCTTGGTCTGCAAGGCTATGGAGCGCATCATCATGGAACTTATTAACAGAGACATTGGGAACCTCCAAACACTGGACCCTACCCAGTTCGGCTTTGTTAAGGGCAGATCATGCCTCCTAAACCTGGTGGGCTTCTTTGAGACAGTTACCAAGGCTATAAATGAGGGAAAGGTGGTACACACAGCCTACCTAGACCTCGCTAAGGCCTTCAACACCATTCCCCATTCTGGTGTTATAGACAAGCTCACCAGCCTGAACATAAACCCCTACGTCACAAGATGGGTTGCCAACTGGCTCAAGGACAGAACCCACATGCTGAGAGTTGCTGGAGCAAGGTCCGACTCTAAACCGGTTACAAGTGGCATTCCCCAGGGCTTAATCCTAGGACCTCTCTTGTTCGGCATATACTTCTCAGAGGTACAGGCAAGCACAGGAAGAGTATGGCTGACCAAGTTTGCAGACGACTGCAAACTAGGGGCTATAACTGACTCTCCGGCTGACACAGACATCCTCCAAAAGGGTCTCACTGAGACGGATACCTAGTGCCAAATCATGGCCTCAAGCTAAATACCAAAAAGTGCATAGTCATCCCCTTTGGAAAAAACAAAGTACCCACAAACTACCACATAGATGGTAGTCCCCTAAATACGGAAGACGTAATAAGGGATCTGGGGGCCCAAGTAGATAGTAATCTCACCTTTGATAATCACATTGCCAAAGTGGTTAGAAAATCCTTCTACGTGGCCCACCTAATCACAAAAGGGTTCGCATCCAGATCAAAAGAGGTCATTGTGCCCCTCTACTCATCACTCATCAGACTCATCATAGAGTACAATGCCCCATTTGGGATGTACCTTACAAGACACCTGCAACAGCTGGAAAGATCGCAGATGTACCTCACCAAGAGGATCACTGGCCTCAAACAGATGCCCTATGCAACTCAACTGAAGAAACTCCAGCTGTACTCGATTGCATACCGCCTACTCAGAGGTGATCTCTGCCTCACATACAAGGCCATGTCCAACCCAGAATTGATGGACATGCTCCACCTAAAGAAAACCTTATCCCCTTGAGTCACATGCTCTAGGGATCTAAACCTCACCACAACAATAAATAGGACGTGCTGGAGGGATAGATTCCTGTCCCAGAGACTTCCCATGCTTTGGAACAAGATTCCAATCTACATTAGGCAGAGCTCCTCACTAACACTCTTCAAAAGAAACCTTGACAAGTGGATGGGAAACAAAGTTTACTCCGGGGATCACTTCAGTGGTTCTGTTAGACACAGGCACAGGGAACTAATCTAAGGAGCCGGCGAAAGCCAACATATTCTGGTTAGGCTTATAAATTCCTTTGGGCAGATAGCCTAGTACCTACCTATGACTGCAAACCGGGGCTGATAGTTAAGTGACCCACTGACAACCAAACCATCCAGAATGAACTCTCCTTAGTGAACTCTTGGTGTACCAAACATGGGCTAAACCAAAATATTAAAAGAGTAGTATCATCACTGTTGGAAGACAACCTCTTCCCTCTTCATATAAGACAGATAACACACTACTGCAAAATGAAAATGTAGTCAAGGATGTAGGAACCTAGGTTGATAATTCAATAACTTTTGACACTGATGGTCAAGAAATCATTTTATTTAGTGCAGTTATTTGATGTAGGAATATCATATTCAAGGTCTAAAGAGGTAATAATGCCCTTATTCTCAGCAGAGGTCAGGCTAATTACCGAACATAATGGTTCCTTTTTGATGCATCTCACAAAGCATATCAAACAATTAAAAAAACCCAAAGGTTCCAAACCAAAAACTATCACAGGCCTACAATCCCTGAGCTACCAAACGAGGCTGGTGAAGTTCTATCCTTTTATTTTTATTTATTTATTTAACATTTATTTACTGGGAAAGTCCAACTTGGAACAAAGCCAATTTTTAGCAGAGGCCCCGGGAGAAATGCTCCAGATGCATGTCTTTGTAAGTGGGAGGAAACTGGAGTACCCGGAGAAAACCCACACAAATGCAAGGAGGACATGTAGACTCCACACAGAAGGCACTACTGCCGAGAACTGAACTGGAGAACCTCTTGCTGTGAGGCGAAAATGATACCGCTGCACCACTGCACTGTCCAAATCTTATTCAGTCTCTTACACACTTTTGAGGGGAGATCTCAGCCTCACTTATTGCACCATTACAGACCTGCTTGCCCTTGACCTCCTGTATCTCTGTAAGTCCAACTGTTTCACCAGTACTAGAACCAGGGACCTAAATCTTCATCAACCGATAAATAACACATGGTAGAGGAACAGGTTTAAAACTCAGTGCCTCCCAAACCCCTGGGATAAAACTTCCTCTGCAGCTTAAGCAGTGTGACCCATTATCTTCCTTTAAACATAACCTAGATGGCTGGATGTCTATCCATAAATTTACTCTGGGACTGATTGGTATGGCTCTGCTGGAGAAAAGACTTATTAACTCTGGAATATTTATTAATTTAAGACTATCTAATACACCACTGATTTGTGTGATTCAGCACTTACTGGGGTAACACAGTATCAGATGCCGAGCAAATGACAACACCCATCTTGCAGTCATTAGCAAATTAAGTTAGTCATATGTCTGGTGTAGTGGTTTGGAGATCAAAGGTGTAGATGCCTGACAGAAGGGGTCAAAGTACTGATCCTTGTAGAATATCACTAATTACCACTTTGCTTTCGGAGGGGCACCTCCGACTTTAATCCCGTGTGTTCTATTTTTCAGCCTATCTGCAGTGCATCTTTCAAAATAAGGGTCTACATTTAGGCCTTTAAGCTTATATACAATTCTACCTCAGAGAATACTGTCAAAGGCCTTGGCTGAGTCCAGATATACCATATCAATAGTATGATTGCTATCTACAGCTCATGTGACCTTCTCAAAGAAGTTTACTAAATTAAGTATATATGATCTCCCTTTAACAAAACCACATTGCTGCTAATGTAGAGTAAATACTTTTTATATTGGAGCTCATGAAGTCAGAAGTCAGGTATACTATGTTCCATGGCTTTGCAAATTAGGCTAGTTATGCTGCCCTACCTCTGTCACACAAACGGATAAAGTCCTGTGACCCAGACCACCAGAGATAGAAGAATGGCTTGGGAATCATGAAGAGCCAGAGAGGGTAGATGAGAGATGCATGGCTAAGTCAGCATGCTCGTTTGGGAAACAGGGTGGGTTGCAGTGGCTCTTCTCTCAGTACTAGGTCATTACTGGTGGCTCCTCTCCCAGTAACAATCTGGGGAAGTGGAATTGCCTGGTTCTCTTGAGAACAGACAAGTGTCCCCCCATTAATGACCAGATGGTTCAGGGTAGAGGTGTTGACTGGTCTTCTTGAGAAAAGACTGTTGGGGAACATGGATGGGTCCACAGAGGCAGGGGCTGGAGGGGGCAAACATCTGTATCAGGGGGACAGGTGGTCGCCTCAGTGGTGATGAAGAGACCACATCACTACCTGGGAGACAGGTTTAGACCACATTACAATAAAGTGTTCTAATGCCTGCCAGAATGACAGTTCCATGATCAGCTGTTACAAGGAATTAATGGGCTGGAAATGGCTATCCTTGCCTTATTAGGAATGAATAGACCAACAGATCATGGGGAATTGATGTTTTTATGGAAACAAGTTGCCAAAAGAGTACAAAAAATTAGGCTTGTAAAGATCTGAGGTCAGGCACAAGTGATATAAGAGCAGCAATTTTTTCCACACCTCAGGTACATACTCTGTTGCTATGCTTAATAGTTTTAGGAAGGGTTCAGACAGGGAGTGATACTACTGTTGATTAAGCAGCCAGGTATCATCTAAGGGCTCTTAGAGGAAGTGTTTTTATCTTTAGAGTGTAACCAAGACACATTTTATCACATTCTTGAGGAAAAAAGGGACTCAGGAAATTGTGAATCTTGAATCACTGTTTTTGGTTTGGTGTGGACTCTATTACATGCCAGTATATTGGCAAAATCTTTTGTGGTGGAGTGGGGTAATGGCCTTAATTCAGGGCAGTGCTGAGTACTATTTCTTAATCATCTGATGTAGCTAAAGAAGGACTTAAGCTTTCCCTTGCCTTATAGGTTTCATAAGTTATTTTGATGTGTTCAATCACAGCTTATCAAGCACCACAGCATATGGTGTCTCAAGAGTCGTCCTGCATTTTCTTAATATTTGTACCTGTTTTATGGTGCCAAATTTAAAATGATATGTTTCATTAAATATTTTTTTCCTTATGTGACATAACTGAAAAGTTTACTGAACTTCACCCTCAGTGATGTCAATGTATTGGGTGAGTGCAAAAGCAGCCACAGAATTTTATGGATGCGCTATAGTGAATGTATGGTTTCCTAACCAATAAAGTCTATAGTAGCAACCCACATTAAACTTCATCTAAAAATGGTTATAGTGTTACATTGTTTAATATGAATGGGACGTCTGTTTTAGAGGAAAGAAATTCTCTATTTAAATTTTAATAGAGATTTATGTCATTTGTACAAGTGTTCATAGTGTTACAGGTTTTGCAGACATGTATGGGTGTCAAATAGGACAGTGCTTTTTTAGGCCTTGTAGGCAAGGCAAAGGTCACCCTAAGGTCTCTGTATGAGACAGATTAGAAAGAAGGAATTTTAATACATTCTGTGTAGCACATAGAACTCCTGTATTAGATTTTCTTAGCGAGGAATGGCTGAGAGTTATCTGTTTATTAAAGATAAATGTGGGCTGGTGCATGCCCATTTCAGTCACTACTTGGGCCCCATGGCAAATACACACACAAAAAGACCACACTGCAACAGAACACAAACACAGTAAAGTAATCAAAGAGCACACAGAGGCAGATAAACAAGCTGTACATAAAGACAGAGTTTATACAAATTTAAAACAGCCTATATAGTTTATAAAAAGTTAAACCAGCCTATACCTGAACCAACTGCATGAGAAAGTATACACATTTGAAAATTTTTCAAAATTAATCTAAGTTTACAGACCAAACGTGCTTTCCAGTACCACAATGACTGATGAATTATCTGACTGATGGCATTTACAAAAGTTCAAAATAAATGCAACTCTTCAAAACAAATATGCGTAAAATTATTACAAATGTGATGTATCATATGATGACACAGTACTAACAAACAGATAAAGTACAGTTGTGTAAGGAAACTTACCATAACAGTAGATGTTTGAATGATCGTTACTGCAGTAGCCTTAGCTATATGGGTTATATCCTGCTAAGGATATAACAACTGGCCAGTTTCCAAAGCTTCAGAGCACCTTCCAAAAGCTCAAACCCCTAGGCAGCACAGCTTGAACTGCATAAAATCACTGGTTTGACAGCCAAGCCCTTCAGAGTTTTCTTCCAAGTGAGAGAGGGAGTCTGAGTCCTGAAAGGACATAATTAGGAATAAAAATACATACATACATAAATACCTACCTACATACACACCCTGGGAAAATGAAAAGAACAACAAAAAGGGTGTGGACGGAGGGATCAGCTACAGCAGCAGAGATTATTTGAACACCTACGTTTAAAGCAAGTTTACTTACACAACTGTACAATGTTCATCGTATTGATCATTCCTGCAGTAGCATTAGCTATATGGGTAGATTTATCCTAGCTTACAAGATCTGAGAGGTGGAAGGGGAAGGGTTGAGCAGCCTCCCTGGAAAATGGCCTTAACATAGCTTGATCTAGATTTGGAGAAGGAATCAAGCTTGTAGTTGCTTTGTAAAAGTATGTACAAAGGACCAAGTTGCTTCTTATAGAATATCTCTAGAATCCATCCCCTTCAAGACAGGTGTCCAAAGGAGATTATGACCTTATTATCCAGGCAATCAGCTGAAGTATATTGGAGATCAAGGGTGTATCAAATACCCCCTGTTCTTGTATGAGTAGAGCCATTCTGTGAGGAAGCCTGAGTTAATTGCCCCTGGCCATTTCCAAAAGAAGGGAGAACCAGTGTTGCCTGAGCTAGAAGGGAGTCACCACAATGATGATGTGGGATGCCTTCTGAATCTTCAGAAGTACTCTGGATATCAGTGGAAAAGCATACAAGAATATACTTGTCCAAGGAAAAGAAAAGACATCTGTCTTCCAACTTTTCTTGCATTTAGTTCTGGAGCAGAATTTTGCCAGCTGATTGTTCAGAGAGGAGGCAGAGAGATCTACTTGAGGAACTCCCCACAGATGGATCAAATCTTAAAAGATCCCCCTGATTTAGTTTTCATTTATGATGGTCTGCCTTTGACCTGCTTAGCTTATCTGCCATACAGTTTTGCTCTGACAGGATGTAGGATGTTTGTAGAGTGAGATTGTTCTGTGAAACTATATCCCAAGCTAACTTGTGTAGCCGGAAAAGGGTTAAGACCTGGTTTTACTTTGCTAGTTGATGTACCACATGACTGTAGTACTGTCTATAACAACTTGAAAAGGTCTGAGGGACCACAGATAATTCAGACAGTTAAGTGCCTTGATCAGAGCAAGCACCCCATTCATATTTATGTGCTTGCATCTGTCCTTGGTGTCTTAAACACCTTACAGTTTTTTCCCTTCTGAAATTCCTCTTCAAGCAAAGTTGAGCTGTTGCTGGAGACTGACTGCTTTGGAGCAGGAGGAGAGAAGGATTTAAGGATATTTGCTGTCTCCACCAAGTGACTTCTCTTCTGATAAACCTCAGAACTGGGATTTGAAAAGTTAATGGGTGTTGGTGCTGGAACCAAAGAGACTTCAGATACCATTGTATCTTTCTAATGTGCAGTCTTACCAGGAGTATCATGAGAATCATAGATGCCATGAAAATCAAAATCATTAAGTATTCGTACTCGTTTACCAAAGTCTGAGTGGAAAACCATAGAAACAGATAAAGGTATAGCTCTGTATTTTTAATGTGGAAGAAAAGCTCTTTTGAACTAAGGTGTCTAGCAGACACTACAGGAATACAATCCAGTGTGAAGGAATCAAAAAAGACTTTTGAATGTTCTCTTGGAGTCCCAGCTTGTGTAAGAGATCGCTCACCCAAGTGAGATATTCCCAACACTTTGAAAAAGACTATGTAAAGACAAGCAAGTTGTCTAAATATGGAAAAATGAGGATACCCTGTAGCCTGCAATGAATTATAAATTCAGCTTTGTGAACACGCTTGGTGCAGTAGATATTCCAAAGGGTAAGGCAGAGAACTGATAATGTGATCCAGACACACAGTAACCTTAAGAAACACCTGCAGTCTGGTGAATAGGGATGTGATAATAAGCATTTGTTAAATCAAGAAGTTATGGACTCACCATAACGGTCAATGTCCATCTCTCCTCACATTCTTACCCTTGGGTTCAGAGCCAAACCTCAGCTCTGACTCGGCCATATTCTAGCTCGAAGTCTTCAATTGACTCGTGGCTAAGAGGTATCCCATGCTGCAACACGCCTATCCCCAGATCTTGTTTGCTGCATGCTCACATACACACACACCAACACGCTGAGAGGAAGAACCAACCCAACTAATAAAAAAGGAGTGCTGAAAACAGAGACTAAACCTCTAGGTCCTCCAGGAGGGGGTAGGTGGGTGGGTTAGTAAGAATGTGAGGTGAGATGGACTACATACATCGAATGTTATGGTGAGTACATAATTTCTTGATGTTATGTAGTCCAATCTTGCCTACATTCTTACCCTTGAAACAGCATCCCTAGCACCTAAACCTTGGGTGACTCATTGAAAAATACTCCTGAGCACTGTGGAACCAAAGGAAGATCTGCCTCTTGATATTAGATCCAATTTGTAGTGACTAATAAAGGTGTGAGGCGATGCTCATGTAGCTGCAGCACAAATATCATCCATATGCATCCTAGCCTGAAATGCAGTAGAGGTAGACACCAATCTTGTAGAATGAGCCTTCACTTTAAAGGGTAATTCCTTGCCATTAGAAGTATAAATGAAGGAAATGCAACTAGAAATCCATCTGGATATAGTTACTTTAGAAACTGGAGACCAAAGTCTGTTGTCTGAAAACGAGACAAAGAGTTGATCTGATTTAGTAATATCTTTAGTTCTATGTAAATAGAAACGCAATTGTCTATGAACATCTAACTGTAATCTCTCTAAATAGTCTGTTTGTAATATGTAATGCTGGTATTATGTAATGCTGTACCTGCTTACCCTTGGAGCTTTTCTCCTTGGGCCTCCGCTGAAAATGGACATGCATCCAGTCGGACTATCCCGGTCAACAAATGTAAAATAAATAAATAAAAATAAATAAAACTGATGAAACTTAAATTCTGCCTTGTTAGAGAATTCAGGAAAAAACACAGGCAGCTCAATGGACTGGCTGAGGTTGACAACTGAAGTGACCTTTGGTATAAAGAAAAGATTAGGTCTAAGGGAAACCCTGTCCTTATGAAACACCAAGTAAGGGGGCCGGACTGAAATCTTGGAGCTCAGAGACCCACCTAGCCGAAGTGATGGCTATCAAAAAGATTGTCTTCCAAGACAAAAATTTAATGTCACAAGTAGCTGCGGGCTCAAAGGGAGATGAGGTAAGCTGCTGTAACACAAAACTGAGGTCCCATGGCATTACAGGATCAAAGATTGGAGGTCAAAGTAGCATAGTCCCTTTGAGAAAAGCCCTATAAAGTCTGTGCACCATTAGACTGGGTTCATTAGCAACATGAAAGATAGAAATGGCTGCCAACTGCACTTTGATAGTCGCTGCAGCTGATCCCTGGCTGAACAGTTGAGAAAAAAATTCTAAAACTGATGAAACCGGAGCTGTATAAGGATCAATCTGCCTTTCACGTACCCAAATGTTAAATCTCTTCCACTTGCTGGAATAAATCTTCCTAGCAGAAGGCTTGTGGGAAGAAGACAGGATATGAACCACCTCAGGGGAAAAATCATGAAGCCTGACTAGGGATGGAACTGCAGCAGCCAAGCTGTCAACTTGAGGGTCTGAATAGATGGATGGAGCTGCCCTGCCATATGAGTCAGCAGTTCTGGCTCTGGGTCCAGAATCCACGGATCATCCATTAGATAGGGTTGGAGAAAAGGAAACCAAATCTGATGAGGCCATTGTGGTGCAATCAGTATCATCTTGCTTTCCAAGGATTGTGCTTTCTGAATAACCTTTGTTATCAGGGGAACTGGCATAGAGAAGACCGGAGGGCCAATCATGAACTAGAGCATACCGGGGTGCCTCCCCCTTCGGGGGGGATAAGGGTGAAATAGCTGCTGCACTTGGCATTGAGGGGGCTGGCAAATAGGTCGCAGCAAGGCTGACCCCATCTGTGGAAAATCTGCTCCGCAACTTGTTTGTTCAGGGACCACTCATGAGGCATCAGAATAGCTCTGCTCAGCCTGTCAGCAATCATGTTGGACTTCCCCAGAATATGCGTTGCCACTAGAAAATGTTGGGAAGACACTGCCCACTGCCACACTCGAAGTGCCTCTCTGTAAAGGGGATACGACTTGGTTCCTCCCTGTTTGTTTAGATACCATATCACCGACATATCTGAGTGGATTGCAATTGTCCCAAGAGGAAGAAAACTCTGAAGTGCTTGCAACGCTAATAGCACAGCTCTCATCTCCAAGACATTGATATGCAAATGGGTCTCGTGCTCTTGCCACGTGCCTTGGACTGTCCTGCTGAGATAATGCCCCCCCACCCAATCTGGGAGGCATCCGTGGTCACTGTGGCAACTGGGGAAGGTAAAACAAAGGGGTGGCCTATGTTGAGATTGCTGGTCTGAAGCCACCAGCGTAGATCCTGCTTGCACTTGTCTGTAATCAGAATAGGATGGGAGAGTGGAACATAATGAAGTGACTACTGGGCGAAAAGTAGCCACTGAAAAAGCCTCATGTGTAGTCTTGCTAGAGGAACTAGCATAATCGTGGCAGCCATGACAACTTGAGAACCACTTTTGCCCTGACCTTCTTCAATGGTAGCAAGGTGTAGACTTGCTGTTGTAAGACTTGAATTCTCTCTTCTCTTAGGAAAGCACTCATGAGCACTGTGTCTAATTCGGTGCCAATAAAGGTGACAAGTTGCGAGGGCAACAAGGAAGATTTTTCCCAATTCAGAGTAATTCCCAACTTTTTGCACAGCGCAATGGTGGTGTCCCTGGTCTGTAACAGTAGATGCCAAGTGGTGGCAAACAGGAGCCAGTTATCCAGGTACGGAAACACTTGGAATCTCTGACGTCTCAAGTGAGCCGTTACCACTGCCATGCATTTGGTGAACACCCTGGGGGCTGTGGTGAGACCAAAGGGCAGGGCATGAAACTGAAATGACTGGGTCCGAGCCGGAAGTGTAAATGACTTTTGGATGCCCTGTCCATCTTGATAAGGTAGTAAGTATCCTTGATGTCAATGGAGCACATTCACACGTCCTTCCTTAATAGCAGGAGAATTGACTGTAATGTGACCATGCGGAATTTGGACTTCTCTACATGAAGGTTCAAACGGCTAAGATCCAAGATGGGTCTCAGGTCCCCTGTTCTTTTCGGCACCAAAACGAATCTGGAGTAAGTCCCTAATCCGACTTAATCTGTGGGGACAGGCTGGATGGCTCCCTTTGAGAGCAACTTTTGTACTGCTAAAGTTGCAGAATCCCTGTGACCGGGTGGAACGTCTGGGATTCTCTTGGATGACAAGGGAGGAGAAGAGAAGGGGATATGGTAACCTCTGGAAATTATCTTTAATATCCACTCGTCTTGGGTGACTTCTTGCCAGGCTTCTGGGTATAAAGAAATGCGACCCCCGACCGGCTCCAGAGACGCACAGTCGGGCCTCCCTTCAGGAACGCTGGTAGGGAAAACCACGACAGGAATCATGGTCCCCCTGGTTATGCGGGCCTCCTCTGCCTCTAGGGCGGTGTCTACCTGAATTTCCACCCCCTCCCCTGCCTCCGGTGGGGGAATCACTTTGTGTGCCCTGTAAAAAACTCTGCGATTTCCTGAATCACATTTTCTCACCCTTCTGGCCCTTGGGTAAGGTCTAGAAGGCATGGAAAAATGGACTCCCATGGCAGACAGGGTTTTTCCTTTCTGCTCGCACCTAGTGAAGTGTCCTTCACCTTGGTAACGAACAACGGTGAACCATCAAATGGGGCATTGGTGAACGCAGACTTGAAGGCCTCCGCGAAATTGCACAGGCGCATCCAGGAGTGTCTCCTAAGAGAGACTCTGGAACCCACTGCTCTAGTCGCTCCATTGGCTGTGTAAGAGATCAGCCTCATGGAGGAGTTGGTAATAGAATTTAGCGTAGACATCTGAGCACTGACCTTCTGGCCACAGCATCAGAAACGTTACCCTGTAGAGAATCTCCCAGCTCTTTTAGCAGATCTCTCTGGAGCCGTTTAAAATGCGACAAATAGTTCAATGACCGCATTGTAAAGGCCGCTGAGGAGAACACATGCTTCCCATACCTGTCAATAGCCCTAGACTCCTTGTTAGGGGGATGGATGGTCTAGACTCCTTGTTAGGGGGATGGACGGTAGATGAAGTTTCTGTAAGTTCCTTCTTGGTGGCTGCTGCCACCACCAGTGCATCTACTGGACCGCCTTTCATGAGAAATTCTCTGTCAGGGGGAGCGGACAAAAACTTGCTGTGTCTCCTAGGGACCGGTTCTACAGTGTCTGGAGTTTCCCACACCTTTCGACAAACGAGGTCCAGGAGCTCGTCGAACGGGGGAGGAAACCCAAGAGGTGGAGGGTTGAGACCCAAAGGCCTTCAAGAACACCGACTCCTCAGAAGGGGCTTTGGAGGGCCAGTCGCTTCTCTGTCTCAATATTTCCAGTATATCTGAGAAAGAGATATTGTCAGAAGACAACTTGGGGGACCCCTATGACTCCTCAAGGTTGGTGTCAGACATGAGAGACTCATCTTGGGAGTCAATGTGCTTCCTCTTGCACACTCTCTTTCTGGGGGGCTCCTCAGGTAAAAACTCTGGGGAGGCCTCAGAAAGTTGGGGACTACTCATGGAGGTATCCTGAGGCCTTAGGTCTCCACTGTCCCTGGATAGAGGATGATCTGAGACTGATATCGGTGCTGGAGGGGGAAGAGTGTCGGCGCAGTAAGATGCAGCCGACGACCTGGCCAGCACACTCCTCATGACCTTGAAAGCTGATCCCCCCGGCTCCGAAGGTCGACTAACCATGGAAGATACTGTAGTAGCCCTCAGAGCCGAGGAGATGAGGTCCGAAGCCGATGTCGGGCCCATGCTCACCCGAGCCGAAGCACCGAGAGGAAGGCTAGGAGCCGAAGATCGATCCGAGACCTCCCTCTCGGGACCGACCGGTGAACTGTGAATCCTGGACCCCGTGGACGGCGCCGATGGGGCCGAAACGGAGATTGGAACCGAGATGCCAGAAGGGGCTACTGGAACCAACCTCATGACGTCTGATGGAACTGACAGCTCTGGCTCACAGCCAAAGATGAAGGGATGATGGGCTCCAGAGCCGACTGGGCCAGAGCCAAAAGCAATTTAGCCAGCACAGATGACTTGAGCAGTTTCTTTACCACTCTATTGACATCGTCATCAGAAAGGGTTCTAGAGGACCTAGAGGATATGGTCAGGGATCTGGATCTCCCTGCAGAGGGGGACCTGTGAGTCAGAGAAACCAGTTGAAAAACTGGAGACCGGCTCCGAACTGGAAAATCTGTCACTGACTCCAAGAGATTGGGAGCCGATGTCGACATAATAGTTGCGCTGCCTTTTGGCCCCAATGCCAGTGGAGCAGAAGAAGCAACTATAGTTCTGGTGATTTTCTCTGGCAGCTCCGATGAAACGGATGGAGCTGGAGAGCATTTCTTTGAGGATTTTTTGACTGTTTTCTTGTCCGGTTTGGAAGGAGAGGATCTGGAACTAGAAGACCTCTCCAAGTCAGCAATCATTTTAAAATAAGCTTGTTCTTCCTCTCTTGCAGTACACGGGGACGGACTGAAAGCGTGGCAGAACAATTAGGATTCTTGGAGATGAATAGCCTCCAAGCAATACACGCACACTGAGTGTCCATCAGTCAATGACATCTTATTATTACATTTCACACACTTTTTAAAGCCCGAAGGCCTGTGCTCTTTAGAATCCTTGGACATGCTGACAGAAAAATCCACACACACAGGGAAAAACAGTAGGGAAACCTTCACCAAAAATAACCAACAATAGAGCGTGGGAAACTAGAGCCTCTAACTGAAATGGCCTAGAAACCGCGGGATAACCACAGGGAGGACTAGGTCCTCTAAGTTAAACGGGCCTAGCCCATGGAATAAGCAGGAAAAAAAAAACACCAGAACAGGTACACAACAAAACCAGCTAATGGGTATACTGCAAAAATACAGAAGAGGACTAGGTCCTCTAACTGAAATGGGCCTAGCCTGTAGACACAAACGGGATACCTAGAAAAAAAAGGGCCAACGGAACAGGCCACACAACCAGCAGAAGCAATACACACACACCAGCTATGAAAATAGCTTTTGGAGCTACAATATTGAGAAATAAATTGAAAAATTATACTTAGCCATGGCCAAGAGCGAGACCACATCCAAGCATATGAGCGGCAAATGAGAGCTGGGGATAGGCATGTTGTAGCATGGGATACTTCTTAGCCACGAGCCAACTGAAGACTTTGAGCTAGAGTATGGCCGATTCGGAGCCGAGGTTTAGCTCCGGACCCAAAGGTAAGAATATAGGCAAGCTTGGGCTACATAACATCTATTTAAGGACAGGGGGAAATAGATAAATCTGATCTGGTGGATAAGGAATTACCCCTTGGAAAGGAGGAATTTCCTCCCACTGCCATCTGCAACCTAAATGAATTATCTTCAGAGGTCATTTGTCTGAGATTATCTGTTGCCAAAGAGAAATATGGGGATTCCCTTATACAGTCATTCTGATTTGTTGAACTGTCCTTGTTTTTTTTTTTTTTTTGTTTGTTTTTGGAGGGAGTGTATTCATTTTGGAACCCTCTTGCCCTTTCTTAAACGTTTGCTTACCAGCATTTTACTGACACTGTTTATTTCATTTTTTGTCAAAATTGGATGACGGGTTTGAGAATCCCTTAGTAAATTTGGAAAAGGTGGGCTTAAAAATCTTGGATATTCATTGAATCTGCTTACCTCTGTCGTTACACCTGACAATCACTGCAACAGAGGGACCAGAAACAAAATATCTATCCAGAGGAGAATTTAAAATCTCATTTTTGACATCATCTAAGAGGTTCTGAGAATGCAGCCACACAAACCTCCTCAAAACAATACCAGTAGCCACAGCCCTGAAATAACTATCAGCAGAGTCACACACACACACACACACACACACACACACACACACACACACACACACACACACACACACACACACACACACACACACACACACTGTAAACAGTGAGTTTTGACCTGCAAAATGAATTAAACCATTTAAAGCAGGCTTTTCCTCAGAAGAAGAAAGTGCAGACAAAACATTCCTCATACTTTCACAATTAGTCAGAATAAACTTTTAATATGCGAGCATAACAATTCAAAATTCTGAAAATCAAAGCTGCAGAAGCATACACTTTTTTCCCATACTTATCAATTACTTTCCCATCTTTGTCAGAAAGTGTATGATTGGAATTAACTAAATGTTTAGCAGCAGTAGGATTAACTAAAGCTATACGTGGGTGGGTCAGGTTTGGATGAGTACATAAACATTTAAAAGAATGATGACATTTTTACTATCTACCTTTTTAAGGGCAGCAGGCTGTCAGGAAAATTTTAGACAGTAACACACACATTTTGCAAAGTTGATAGCACTGGAAGAAAGGTGAAGACTTTGAAAATTCCATCTGTAACAGCTCACAGTATTTTCTGAGGTACTGAGAAACTTAGTGTTCTCTTGCTGAAAACACTAGCACATTACAGAAGCAATCAAAGAGAAACAGAAATCCTCACATGGAGGATCAGGTAATGTGTTCTCCTTTGAGTCTGATTCAGAAATCTGAGGAGAAAACCCTGTATCTGTCACTTTATCTTCCTGTTCAGATTCAGATTCTTGAATCTCTCCAGTTAAAGAGGCATCCCTCTTTCTTTTACTGAAAAACACCTTATAAGAAGGTCAACAGCCTGAATTAAATGCTGAGCCAAATCTAGTAAACTACTCCTGTCTGGAGAAATCTGAGTACAAGTAGATATATTTAGATTTCTGTTTCTTTTTCAGAGGAAAAAAAAACAAAACAGGGCCAACAGAATTGTTAATGGCAGCAGCAGCTTCCCCGGGAATGGCACAACATTCTGACTAAAGATGGAAGCCTTTCCTTTTTTCCTCTCCCAGGACCGCCAAGAATGTTCTTCCTTGCCCCAAGAGGGGACCCCAAGAGATGCAGGTGATGTAGCTAAACCCCCAGTCCAGGGGTCTGTAGCCTCATGTGGCTCTTCCACTCCTCTGCAATGGCTCCCTGTAGCTTTGAAAAATAATGGCCACTCTGCCGCATCACACACACACACACACACACACACACACACACACACACACACACACACACACACACACACACAAACACAAACACACAGAGTGATCGAGTGATGGACTTTAAATATTGCTCTTATAAACTTAGAAACTTGCTAGCATAACATGATTTCTGTTGCCATGCATTCCAAACACAGTGAGAGCAATCAAACGATCCCCTGGCAGCAACAGCATCTCCTGAAAGGTTTCCACACCTCTGAAAGTCTTACCACAAGAAATCTGGGCAGAGCCACAAATAAAGGGGAACAAAGGAACTAAAATACGGATGGACTTTAAATATTACTCTCATAAACTTTGAAACTTGCTAGAATAACATGGTTTCTATTACCATGACATTTTACACACACACACACACACACACACACACACACACACACACACACACACACACACACACACACACAGTTATCTCTCAACTGTGCAGATTTTTGCAGAATGTCCTGACTTTTTTGTCTCATATTTTTGGTCTGTTGCTCATAAAATTTTGATTTTCTGGCAAATCGTTGAGGGCTGAAGTAAAAAAAAAAGACATTTGAGTTTCAGACTTCATACCCTTCAGAAAATTTATGCTAATGCAAAATCTGTCATTCTGTGAACTTTCTAAGTTTGTAAGAGAAATATTTAAAATGTGCCCCTATTTTTGGGCCTTTGTGCCCCAATCGGGCAATCACAACAAAGGAACAAAGAATAGGGACGGATTTTAAATATTGCTCTTATAAACTTAGTTTTTTTTAAATTTAATATAACTATATATAAAACTTTATATGCTATGTTATCTTCATTTTAGGGGTCAAATAGGTTTTGTGGCTCCCGATGAATTTTATTTGGTGGGAGAAGGGCCAAAATGGCTATTTTGATAGTGAAGGTTGCAGACCCCTGCCCCAGTCAATAATGGCTGTGAGTGCTGCACCACAGGAATACAGGTTAAAAGATAAGTTGTCTAAGCATACAGCTTTGGTCACAGAAGAGTCCCTCCCCTGTGGCTGAGGCAAATTTCTAGCCTGCTCTGGTGGCAAAAGCTGTTTGCTTAACTTTTTCTAAATAAAGAAGGAAGAAGGGATTGTTTCTACCTTCCAAATGTAGTAAGCTGGGGTAATCTACCCATATAGATATAGCTTCTGCAGAATAAATCAATATAATTAACATAGTACAGTGCTGTAAATAAACTCACCATAATGACAGATGCTCAAATTATCACTTTTGCAGTTGCTGCTCACTTTTGCCACGGTGTGGACATTCGTTTTTTGTTATTCCTAGCATTGCCTTTTCAGGGCTCAGCCTCCCTCCCTCAGAATAAAAGCCCTGAAGAGCTTGGAGCACAAACCTGTGTTTTAGTTAGCTCAGTTGGAGCTGACTGATGGTTGGGTGCATAGAAGTTGCACTGAAGCTTTGGAAGCTATCCAGCTGTTATAGCCTATGTAGGATAGAATCCAATATAGCTAAGGCTACTGCAGCAATGCTCATTTGAACACCTACTGTTATGGTAAGTTTATTTAAGCAACTGTACATTCTTTCAATTTTTCCTTTTTTTTCTTCTTTAATTACGATTAGCAAAGGCAGTAATTTCATTAGGTAACTGGTTCTGAAATACACAGGTGAGTTTATAAATGGCAATTACATTTTTGAAGCTGGATCGTACATTTGGACTGGTACATGGCAACAGGAGCATTGTATTCTATTAAGGGCCTAATAAAGGAAGGAGTATCAAGGAATGTAACTCCTCTGGACCTAAATGTTACACCACTAGTGGTCAGCTGGGCCAAGCACGACTTCTTAACAAATCAAGATCTATACAGGTTGAAGAGTCTTTGGGTGGCACAGAGGACTGTGTTTTTGCCTCACAGCAAGTGGTTCTCTGGTTCAATTCTCCACTGGTATCCCTTCTGTGTGCAGTCTGCATGTTCTGTCTGTTGTTCAAGTGGGCTTCCTCCATGTGTTCCAGTTTCCTCCCACGTTCCAAAGTCATGCATTAGATGGATTTGACACACTAACTTGTCCAAATGTGTGAGTATGCATGGAGGTGTGTGATATGGAAGAATAACCATGGCAGGGTAGCCATCCTACGGTATGAACATTGGTTCTAGATAATTGTCACTGTTAAATTGACATCCAAACCCTGTGTGCAAAATGGGAAAAGGGGTTGTGGATGGATGCAATCGAAAATTCATTGTCTACCAAAGTTTCTAGCTCCTTGTTAACTATGCCAGGTTTGGCAGGAGTGGTGTTAATTTGGTAGATGCAAGGGCTATCACATTTACAAAATGACAAGATGCTACACTTACTGCCATTTATCTTTAGACTATGGTCCTGACACCAACTGCTTACACATATTAGTCCTCCTTGTATGATCTTTGTGTCCTGCAAATACTTGATGATGTCCCTGAATTTGGGAGCATCTGTAGACTTGGTTAGCCCAAGACCTTCAACATCAGCTCTGATATCAGAGAAGTAGATATAAAATAGATGCAGCTCCACTAAGGGACCATACTAATGACAGTCTTATTCAAGGAGATCATGTCCCTAATTCTGATTTTCTGGTTTCTGTTAGTGAACCAGTCTGTTACCCAGTGGTTGCATAAGGGTTTACATTTATAATGACGGCTTTGTTTATAATTTCTATGTATGGAATAGTATTGAAAGCTTTGGCCAGGTAAAGCAAGCTGTGGGAACCAATCTGTTCTCATCTAATGCCTTAGTGATGATCTTAAGGAAGCCTAACATGTTTAGCAGACAGGATGTTCCCTTCACAAATACAAACTGTCTTGGGTTGAGGGACTGTAAGTTGTCAATATCAGTGATGCTTTCTATTGCCTTATACACTACGCTGGTACACCTTTTTGGTCTAGAGTTGCCAGGATCAGTAGTTTGGCACCCCTTGTGGAGGGGAACAACCACTGATGTTCTCAATACATCCAGTGTGAAACCATTTAAAAGGATAAGGCTAAACACATTTAAGTCAGTGAGAGTGTCTTACAAAAATAGAAAGCATTCCAGTACATTGTCAGGGCCCACAGAGCTACTGTTCTTTGCCTTAGAGAGTGCCTTTACAACTTGCTAAGAGGTGATCTTGTAGTAATAGGGATAGAGTGTCATATGGGGAAAACTGTGGGGGAAAAACTTGAAAAAAATTATTTTTATTTGCAAGTATGCCACCTACATCTTGGACAATTGGATATTATATTCCAGTTTGGTTCAGTGCTGAGATATTATTGCTAAGATTTCTAAAATATCCTTGAAAGAGGGAGCAATTTCCACTTTGTACTTGGCCTTGGTTGATTTGTACCATCCCCCTCCCAGCTTCCTTGAGTAACTTCTTGAGTTTAGTTTTGGAATGTGGGATTTTCAGTTTGTTTCAATTGCTGATATTTTTTTCTTTCATTAGATGGCTTGCTTATATCAGTGATCCGCCACTGAGGTTTGCCATTAAAGATAGTATTCTCTTTACACTGCACTGGGACTGAAGATTCAATGCAGGCAATGAAGTGAGAAAATATCTTCTCACAAACACAGTTGTGCTGGCTACTGGGTCCTTAGAGGGAGGGAGGTTGTTGAACTTTTTCAAGTAATCGGCTTACTGCAGTAGATTTGCCTAAAACTGTGAAGACAGTAGAGTCTGTGGCATTTTGGGTTTGGTCTTAAGAGTGAAAAATCATTGAAATGTATTTATTTATTTAACATTTGTTAACCAGGAAAGTCCGACTTGGAACAAGGCCAATTTTCAGGGGAGGCCCAGGGAGAAACGCTCAAGATGTTAGACTTCACCAGGCAGGGTAACTATAAACCTAGAGCAAAATGGTGCTATATTTGTGAATACAAGGTCCAGTAAAATTGAGCCCTTTGTAGTGGAGTGCACTCTCTTGTGCAGAGATTTTGCATTGATGAAATCTAGAAAAAAAGAAGTTATGTACTCACCATAACATTCCATGTTTGTTGTCCTTCATTTCACCTTCCTTCTTGCTGGTTGGGTTCAGAGCCGATCCTCGGCTCCGACTCGGCCGTATACTATAGCTCGAGAGCTTCTTACTGGCTCGAGGCTAGCCCCTATCCCAAGATGCCTAGCAGTAGCTACCCAGATCTTGTTTGTGATACCCCATCAGACTACAAAGATCCAAATATTAGTAAACTTGCTAGGGAAAGAAAGGGACCTGCATATGAGAGTGTAAGTATCAGCAAGATAAATGTAGGAAAAAACAAGGTCCAACCAACTGGTAAGCATAACGGAACTCAGTCAGTGTAGCCAAACAAAAAAGAAGAAAATTCCTCTCGATCCTCCAGGAGAGGGAAGGAGGGTGGGACGCAAGAAGGAAGGCAAGCTGAAGGACAACAAACATGGAACGTTATGGTGAGTACATAACTTCTTTATGTTATGTTGTCCCATCTCGCCTTAATATTGCTGGTTGGGACAGTGTCCCCAGCACCTAAATATTGTGTGTCTCACTGGAAAAAACTCTTCAGGACCGTGGAACCAAAGGATGCCCTGTCCCGGGAGGCCACATCTACTTTGTAATGAGAGATAAAGGTATGGGGATTAGCCCATGTGGCTGCTGCACAAATAGAATCTAGGGACAGTTTGGCTTGAAAGGCAACAGAAGTAGCCAAGGCCCTGGTTGAGTGTCCTTTATTTTTTCCTGGAAGTTCTTTATTCCATAAAGCGTAAACATAGGTGATAGTGTTTGAGAACCACTTTGAAAAAGTCACTTTAGACACTGGACAACCTTTCTTGTTGTCTGCAAAGGATATAAACAATTGGTCAGATTTTCTGAAATCCTTAGTCCTGTGTAAATAAAAACATAACTGTCTATGAACATCCAATTAGTGGAGCTTATACTCTGCCTTGTTGCCATAATTGGGGAAGAATACAGGAAGCTCTATGGATTGATTTAAGTTATGCTCTGAACATACCTTAGGTAAAAAGAGGGCTTGGTTCTGAGAGAAACTCTGTCTTTGTGGAAAATCAAATATGGGGGATGAGTAGATAAGGCCTGTAACTCCAAAACCCTCCTGGCTGAAGTAATGGCGGTTAACAAGAATTTCTTCCAAGATAAAAACATTAGAGGACAAGAATCAGCTGGCTCAAAGGGAGGAAGAATGAGAAACTCTAAAACTAGATTCAAATCCCAGGGGGGAACAGGTGCTCTTATTGGAGGCCTTAAGAGGGAAGTACCTCTTAGGAATGCTTTGTATAGTCTGTGGGACATGATGTTAGATCCCATTTCTCTTACATGGAAATTAGAAATGGCTGCTAGTTGGACTTGGATAGTAGCTGCCGCCGCTCCTCATTCAAATGTTTCAGCCAGGAAATCAAGAATTTTAGAAATGGAGACAGTAAAAGGATCAATGTTGTTTTTTGCCCAACAGGAGAACCTCTTCCATTTACTAGCATAACGTTTTCTTGTAGCGGACTTATGGGATGAAATCAAAATGTGTTGAACTGACGAGGAAACATCTGGGAGCCTGGCTAAGACCAGAAGTGGAGAAACCAAGCCATCAGCTTGAGAGTATGGACGGAAGGGTGGAGAGCACCCTACTGATGTGTCAGGAGATCCGGAACTGGGTCCAGTATCCAAGGCTCTCCTTGCAGATGAAGCCAGAGGAATGGGAACCAAATCTGTCAAGGCCAGTAAGGAGCAATGAGGATTAACTTGCAACCCAATGACTGAGCTTTCTGAAGAAACTTGGGGATCAGAGGGAAAGGTGGGAAGGCATAAAACAGTCCCAGGGGCAAATCGTGAACCACCTGGGTAACTGTCCCGATGGTGGGACTAGGGCAAAGTAGCTGGTGCATTTGTTGTTGAGGGGAGTGGTGAAAAGATCGCAGCATGGCTGGGCCCATTTGTGAAAAATTAACTCTGCATCTTCCTGTTTCAGGGACCACTCATGAGGCATCAGAATAGCCCTGCCGAACTTGTCCGCTATCACTCTGGATTTCCCCGGGATGTGCATTGCGACCAAAAAGCGTTGGGAAGACATCACCCATTGCCATACTCATAGAGCCTCTCAGAACAAGGGATAAGGCCTGGTTCCTCCCAGTTTGTTGATGCACCATACAACCGACATATTGTCTGTCTGAATCGCTATAGTCCCTGTAGGAAGAGAGTCTTGAAGTGCTTGCAAAGCCAGAAGCACTGCTCTCATCTCTAGGACACTGATGTGCAAGTGGTAATCGTGTTCTTGCCAAGTCCCTTGAACAGTCTGTCCCAGATAATGCCCCCCCATCTAGGAAGCATCCGTGGTCACTGTGGCTACGGGGTGGGGGTCTAGAAATGGCCTGCCCATTGATACCAGGGGGTAGTGAAGCCACCATGCTAAATCTTTCTTGCAAGATTCCATTATCTATATCTGATGTGACATTGGCAAATCCTGGAATGACCACTGAGCAAAAAGAAGCCACTGCAGAATTCTCATGTGGAAGCGTGCCATAGGGACCAGAGTAATTGAGCCCAAGACCTTGAGGACAAATTTTGCCTGAATTCTCTTGTTTGCCAAGTGGATTGAAACTTGATGACGGATGGTTAAAACTCTGTCGTGAGGCAGTTTTGCTATCATGGCCCTTGTGTCTAAATATGTACCTATAAATGAAATATACTGACAAGGCAACAAGGCAGACTTTTCATAGTTTATGGTGATGCCTAGTTGTGCACAGGTGTGAATAGTGGAGTCCCGTGCCTCGATGAGTTGATGCCTGGTGGTGGCAATGAGGAGCCAGTCATCTTGATATGGAAACATCCGGAATCCTAGATGTCTCAGGTGAGCCGTTACTACTGCCATACATTTGGTGAACACCCTGGGGGCTGTGGTAAGACCAAAGGGCAGAGCTCTGAACTGGTAATGACTGGTTCCGAGCTGGAAGGGCAAGTACCTCTTGGACCGCCTGTCCATTTTTATATGGTAGTACACATCCCGGAGATCAACAGAGCACATCCAGTTGTCCTGCCCCAGAAAGGGAAGAATGGACTGCAGTGTTACCATCTGGAACTTCATTTTTTGACTGATTTGTTGAGTTTGCTGAGATCCAAAATGGGTCTTCAGTCCCCTGTCTTTTTCGGAACTAAAAAGAACCTTAAGTAAGTGCTGGATTCAATTTGGTCTGTGGGGACGTCTTGGATGGCTCTTTTTTCTAGCAACCTTTGAACCTTTAAGTTTGCTTGATCCCGAAGACTGGGTGGAAAGTCTGGGATTGCATTTTAATTTGTTGAAGGGGGTGGTTGGGAGAAGGGAATTTTGTAACCCCTGGATATTATCGACAGCACTCAGGTTTCTTCCATGATTGTTTGCCAGGCTTTGAGGTACTAGGATAATCTGCCCCCAACTGCCTCCAGAGGTGGACAGTTGGGCCTCCTTTCAGGAGTGCTGGAAAGGCCTGCCAGATAAGATATCCCTGTCGGCCTGATTCTGCACCCCCCCCTGCTGTGGGGTCGGCGTCTCCCATTGTTGTTTCTCTCTCAGCCCTGGGGGAACTGTCTCCACGTGTGTCAGGCGAAACTTCCTGGGATTTTTTAAACCACATCTTCCCGCTCTTCTGACCGTTGGGGTAAGGTCTAGAGGGGGTGGAAAATGTACTCCCATGGCAGAGAGAGTTTTGCCATCTCGTTCACACATGGTAAGCATCTCTTTTACCTGGGGCCCGAACAGCGATGAGCTATCAAATGGGGTGTTGGTAAAGGAGGACTTGAAGGGCTCCGCAAATTGACAAAGGCGCATCCAGGAGTGCCTGCGCAAAGCAACTCCTGTGCCTGCTGCCCTACTCACTCCATCTGCTGCGTAGGATATCAGCCGCATGGAGAAGTTAACTAAAGATGTCAAGGTCGCAAGCTGTGAAGCCTCCTTGCTCGCAGCTCCTTCAGCTGTAGGATCCTGTAGGGTATCTCCTAGCTCCTTCAGGAGATCCCTTTGAAGGTGTGTAAAGTGAGATAAATAATTCAGCGACCTGAGAGTAAAGGCCGCTGAAGCAAACATACGTTTCCCATATCTGTCCACTGTACGAGACTCTTTGTTCGGTGGATGGACAGAAGTCTCCTCTAACTCTTTCTTGGTGGCTGCCGCTACCACCATGGCATCAACAGGCACACCCTTTGACAGAAAAGACCTATCCTCTGGAGCAGTTATAAATTTATTAGGCCTCCTTGGAACTGCTTCCATAGTCTCTGGGGCACTCCAGGCCTTTTGACTCACCAAAGCCAGTAGAGGGTCGAAAGGAGGGGACACCCAAGAGGAGGAGGGCAGGGAAGCAAATGCATCCAGGTACACAGACTCGTCTTTAGAAGGGGCATGCATTCAGATACACAGACTCATCTTCAGAAAGGGCAAGGGATTTCCAGCCACCCCTCTGTCTAAGGATTTCCAGGATGTCTGAAAAGGAGACATCCTCAGAGGGGGACCCTACTGAGTCCTCCAAGTCTGGGTCCAAAGTGAGGGACTCAGGGGAGTCCAAATGCTTCCTCTTGCATTTTCTCTTCTGAGGTATCTCCTCTGAGGGATGCTCAAGGGAGGTTTCGGAAGAGGTGGGGTAGCCCAATGGGGCATCCTGGAGCATGGGTTCCCTACGCTTGGGGAGGAGTCGGAGGTAAACTCAGGCACTGAAATAGTAGAAGCCAATGGAGTCAAGGGTGGAGTATTCTCAGGGGACAGCACACTCATCACCTTGAAGGCACCGCTGTCTCGGCCCGAAAGAGTTCCTGGCTCCAAAGAGTCCAGAGACCTCCTTCTAACCAAGGCTGATGGTTCTGATACTGATGTAGGAGCTGAGCTCACCTGCGCCGAAACACCGAGAGGGAGAGCAAGGTTGGACAAGGGTCTGATGCCAACCCCCCCCCCCAGAGCCGATGAGAGAGCATCGGCCCCCAGATCCTTCGGTCGACCGAGATAACGAAGAGATCGGAGCAGTGGTCAGAACAAATAGAGCAATGGCGGTCCTCAGAGCCGGCAGTTCCACCACAACGACATCCATACACTCCAGCTCCGAACTCAAGGGAGTCAGAGGAGGAATCGATAACAGTGAGGTGTTGGCGCCAAATCCTTGTCGGCTGGGCTCGATAATAATTTAGCTAATGCCTGTGTCTTCAGAAGCCTCTCCACCACCCTCTCCACATCATGATCCAAAAGCCTGGAAGATTGCGAGGAATGAGAGGAAGACTGCCTGCCACAGACTGTAACAGTGGGGATTGTGGAACAGACCTCAGCGGCTCCAGAGAGAGAGACCTGGTTCTCTTGAGAGTCCTGACTGGCTTTGAAACCACTGATGGAGCTGCCAGAGAAAGAGGTTTGTTGTAACCAATGCTCGGATCCGACAGACTCATATGTTTATCCTTAGACCTTGATGGCTCTGAGATAGAAGCCGAGGAAGATGAAGGCTTAGGTGACTTATCTTGTTTTTTTGCTGACTGAGAACTCTCAACAGCCACATCAAAAGGGCTCTTAAGCAAGCCTTGTAAAATCAACTTATGCTTTCTTTCCTGCAAGACCCGAGAACTAAAGGCATGACAGATAGAACATGAGTCCTGCAGGTGTACAGCCCCTAAGCAATAGACACAGCACGTGTGCCCATCCATAAGGGACATCTTCTGGCAGCACGAGTCACACTTCTTAAAACCCGATGGTTCCTTAGACATACTAGGTAAAGGAAAAACACCAACAACAGTGACAAAGTAACTAAGGAAACTTTAAACTCTAAACTAGTTAAATTCAAAAAACTTCAAAAAAAAATTTTTTTTTTAAGAGGAAAGAGAAAGGAGGGAAAGGGAAGAGCCTCTAAGTTAAATGGTGACTCCCCCAACCCAGGAGAGCCTCTAACTTAAACGGGTGCTCCTATAAGAAGGAGAAAGGGGGAAGAAGGAAAAACAAGCCCTTAAATGAAGATGGGGCTGATAGAAAAGGACAGAGAACCCTCTAAGTCAAATGGGTTCATTAGAGGGGTTAGGCCTGAGGGAAAGAACGACGGCCACAGCAAACACAAAAAGCAGCAGTGGGAAGGTTACAGAAGGCGCTAGCCTAAGGAGAACACACTCTAAGACTATATTAATATAAAAAGCTAAAAAGAAGAAAATACTTAGCCTGAGCCAGTACAAGCAATCTCGACGCTGCAAGTGGCAAATGAGGTTTGGGTAACTACCGCTAGGCATCTTGGGTTAGGGGCTAGCCTCGAGCCAGTAAGAAGCTCTCAAACTATAGTATATGGGCAAGTCGAAGCCGAGGATCGGTTCTGAACCCAACCAGCAAGAAGGAGGTGAGATGGGACAACATAGCATCATGCATATTTCTCGACAGCAGGGAAGGTCTCTCAATTTATAAAGTAATAATTGAAGTCCCTTAGGCTAACAGTGCTTGTTTCAATGGTGAAAGACCAGCTTAACTACAGATCATGTGCTATGAGTGACATGGAAAGGGTTCAGTAGTTGGCTAGGATACGATACGGGATATTGATATCTGTAAGGATATGGAGCAGATCAAGGTTATCATGCTGCTACAGGATTCTAGATATGATGACATTTTTGAGGAATGTGGAAACACCACCACTGGTGAGACAGATACCATCAGTACATGGCTTGAAAGAGTGATACACATTGAAACAAAGAGGGACTGTATTCACTGCACTTTAACTAGGTTCCATTGATAATACAGATGTCTATATTTCCCAGGTTGAGGAGAGGGTCTAAATAAGGCAGTTTCTCACGGAGATGTCTAGCATTCAGCAGCACTACTTTAAGCTGTCTTAATAGGGTTTAGCTAGTTTGCTAGAGTAATTAGTGACACTGCATAAGAAAGGCAATCTGGAAGTGGAGAAATATATGAAAGGCTTAAGGTTAGAGCTGCAGGCCATACCTGGCAAAACAGGTAGGGCTGTTAACCATCTCTTTCCATGCTCACACATCTTGGTCTCCTCTGGAATGACACCGAGAACCAAGTGAATTATCTTTTGTTTGTACTGTGTTATTATTCACAGTGAAGGTAGGAAGCTAGATCAAGACAATTTTCAGAAAACTCCATCATGTTTCTCTTCATATGATCCAAGGATATGTGTCTCAAGTCATTTACTCTCCCATCTGTTTACCTTACTATACAGTCATCTATGGCTAGATTGCCTTAAAGGGTTTGATGTGTTATTTTGGTAACCACTTCTTATACTGTCTGTGTCGAATGATGCTGGTGGAGTGTCTTTGTCTTGTTGAGATACTGGTGCATCAAATATGCACATCTGGGCCTCAGGGAGGGCTTTATTAAGTTCTTCAGCATAAAATGGTTTATTCTTTGATGTGTTGTTTACAGATGTTTAGTGAGCACAGCTACTGACAATCTGATGTGAAATGACAATATGTTTTGATGTGAGGCTAGCCACCATTTTAGTAACTATCGACAACACATGTACATTTGGTGTGTGGCAGAAGACACTGTCAGAAATCATGATGCAATTTGCACTCTGACTTAGTATGCCTCGTGCTATCACGTCAGCAATAGATGATGTGGGGGTGAACTGTGGTCCCATGGTTCATATAGCTGGTAGCAGACTAAGGGGTTTTATCTATAGTATGGCTAATTTCTTCCTGTTAATCAGGACATTAAATAGAGAAGATACTACTGATATTTACATATCCTGGTAATAAGGAAAAATCTAGTAGGAAAGTGTTGGCATACATGGGGATTTATTTGTTTTATCCTACTTCCAAACTGCTACAGCAAAGAAATATACGGCAACATCAAGTCACAGCAAGGCGGGACCATTATTAACTGTGATAATGCGATGCTGAGATAAAGAAGGGGGAGTGTCTGTCTTCTGCGCATGTTTGTGTGGTGTGGGGTAAGGATGCAGCTTGGGAATTAACATCAAAGTAGACAGGTAAAGGCTGCAGTTAGCAGTAACCAATGCAGCTTTTAAATGGTAACAATGAAAGAAGGTGTAGGGAAAGCTAAGAGACAGAGAGGCCATAGTCTAGTTTTGCATCACACCAGTTGCAATAATGAAGTCTACTCCACATAGCTGCTGCACAATGCACAGCCCAGAACAGCCCAAACAAATGCAGCATTTTACTGTCCACAGCAAGGCAATTTAAAGTCTATCAAAACAATTAAATGGTAATCAACTATCTGCTTAAACATACTCACAGACCAACTTAAATGCCTTCTCAAATAAAGTTTGTTTGTGTCTTTCGGCTTTTCCCGCTTAGGGGTCGCCACAGCGGAACTCCAGTCCGCTAATGATTGGCAGTAGATTTTTACGTACTGGCTTGCTGGACCTAACGCACAACCTTCAACAAAGGAACACCCATTCACGCATGTCGCCACACAGAAAACACTCTGAGAATCGACCGGGCAACGTGTAAATGTGAGGCGACAACGCTACCGCAGCAACTCCACCGTGTACTGGTGTAAAATAGTAGAAATGCAGTATAAAAACAACCCAGCAAAACAGAGTAGAAGGTCCTACTAAGCAGCAGAATTTAAAAACTAAATTTAAAAATCAGAAAAAGTAAGAAAAACAAAAGTAAATTTAGCCTGGAGCAAGCAGAATTCCCATGTTGCCAACAAACTTCCTTCTTTCATTAATAAAGTGTCCCAAATGAATACGATTCTGGCGTGATAAACTGTATTAACAGATTAGCAGTAAATACAATAAAAAAGCAATTCCCAGATATATTTGGAACTAGGAGCAATGTCATATCAGTTCAGGATTGCTATCTTCATGACATAAATGGATAAAGCCCTGACTACAGTACAAATGACATGAATCTGAACAGCAGCCTGAACAGTCAGAGGAAATGGACAGGGATGATGGAAGTTGGTCACTGCTGCTGGCTTGTCCATATTTGTGTGGAGCAGGGGCACAGGGGACAGTTCTGCCTTGCAATATGGATGACACCTAATGGGAAGCACTAGGTGTTACACAAGTGGAGTCTGGGCCTACTGAGCCCGTCTGGGCCTAATGAGCCCAGGATGACTGCATTGCAACTTGCAAGCCAAAGGAAACTCTGAATACACAAACATGCTTCCCCTAAAGAGAAAGCAATAGTGGAGCTTGGAAGAGCTGTTGAGGGGGGTGCTTCCAGGAGGAGAGCATAGGATGACCAACAGAACCCGCAAGGTTGGTTGCTCCCTACCACCAACTCTTATCAGCAAAGGGAAGGGAGATGGGGGTTCCTAGGCAGGGATGAATGTGTCATAGGTCTAAGGCCAGGAATACCTGGTTCCCATTACCCAGATGGAGTGGGCCTATGAGACACAGGAAGAGGAGCCATTGGGCAAGGTCCTACAAGGAGGGAAAAAAAACAAGATTAGTAGGGATAAAGAGAAGCAAGGATTTTTTTAGGTACGTAGCAGAAAGAAGGGATGGAGAGACAGAACTAGATAAACTGAGTAAAGATGGCAAGTAGACCACAGAAGAGTTTGAGAAAGCACAGATACTGACTGAATATTTTGCTTCAGCCTTCATGAAGGAAAGCTGTCTGGAACAAGCTTCCATTTCATGTGAAACAGAGCCCCTCCCTGACCCTCTTCAAATGCAACCTAGATCAATGGATGGATGACCGCAAATTCACTCCTGGGGTGGAGCCCAAGTCCCTCCTGGACAGAGGAAGTCTGTATTAACTTCCATAGACCCTTACCTCTGTTAACTTCACTCACCTAACAACCGACAATTGGGGGAACTCTTGATGAATACAGCTAGGCTTGTAAGAGCTCTAGGGCCGTTATCCTAGTAACCTTCTATGAATCTATGAACCTATGTATTTTGTAAATGTCTACTGTTTGCATTTCACCTGTTTCTTCAATGTATTTCAAAATTTGTTTTCTGATGTATGTATCTTGTTTTTGCCAACTTGGCCCAGGACATGGCTCAAAAGGGTCTTTAGACCAGTCAGCTTTCCTGGTGAACAAACATAAATAAAGATAAGTTAAATGTAAAGTATTGCACTTAGGACACAGCAATCCTTGTGTGAAGTATGAGCCGTGGTAAGTGGAACAGATGAAAACAGTGCAGGATAAGGATATGGCACTGTTGACCATAGCTGGACTACACCACAGCAAACAGAATAACAGGGAGTGGCAGCTGTAAAAAGAAGGATAAGATATATATTCATGGAAAGAAATTCCAGAAGCAAATTATTTAGGATATTTGTTAAACCACACCCTGAGAACTGTGTGCATTTCTTAAAGCAGTATAAAAAGGACATCAGCCTGCTGAAGGAATCCAGAAGAAAGCTGCCAGAAATATTGGGTAAAAGGGAAACAATATCGCCACAGACTAAAACAGCTACTGCTTTTCTGAACCGAGACCAGAAGACATAATTGTGCTGTTCAAGTTAATGTCAAGGAGATGTACAAGTGTTATTCTGAAGAGGAAATGGGTGGTGGAAAGCAAATCCGCAAACACATTCAAGAGGGCACTGGAAAGCTGGAAAAAGGGTAAGGCGGATGAAAGATGGAGGGGAGGTAGAATGTTGAATGTCTCCTTCTGCAATTAAGCAAATGTGCTGTGATATAATAGTTTGTGAAAAATCTTCAATATACTATGCTGGAAATAAATTTACATCAAAATCCAAGCAAGGTATGATCTGTCTGATGTGTTGTAGAAAGTGATAAGAAATGAAGTTAAATGACTTGTGTTCCCTTTCTATGGGATGAATACAATGCAATCTAGAGTACATTAATGCTGTAATAAAGCTTGCATTCATCAAAATAAAAGCGGTGCAAATTATTTGTAATGTAAAACACAAAATTACATGTTGACAAAAGTGTTTGCTGAACTTGTTTATTTGTCTGAACTGAATTTGTATTACTTTCTAAATACTCTTATCAGTAGTTATAAAAACTACAGTGCGCCTACATCACCTGGGTGACCGCTAACAAACAGCGATAATGCAGGGAAGAAAGCTGGCACAATGGCTCACTGGAACTTCAGGTATACAGGAAAGTCTGTGAGAAATCTTCACTGCCTATCATTTGGACTATAAAAAGACCTGCATAGGAGTGATGTGCTGAGAGGCTTGAAGAGTACTGCCAGACAAGCAGAAATGCTAGTCCCTGAAAGCAATTAAAAACAGTTATTACAGGACTTCCATTTTACTACAGAAGTATTCACTCTTCTTTTGACAGGCGAAGGAGAATAGGAAAGTGACACATGAAGGTACAAGTGGTACACATTAAATAGGAGAGAAGGGGATGAACAGAAAACTAATAATGTCATAAGCTTGTTACTCAGATAAGTGAACTGCTGTTTCCTAGACTCCTTTCAGCCAAAATCTGTGTCACAAGGACAAGAGTACATACAATAATATTTGGACACTAAGAAAATGACTGACTCGCATGTTTTGGACAGCTGAAATACAACCCAAGTACTGTGATAAAACCTACACAGCTATGGAGAGCACAAGCAAACTCCATACAGACAGCAGCAGGAGTTCAACACCGACCCTAGGCTTTTAAGGCAGAAAGTCTAACCACTGAGCCAATGTGGTGCCCGAACACTTATAGACATTAAGCATTTGGAATGATGATAATGACTACAAACTCTTCTCAAATATTTAATGAAATGAAATAACAGAATATAAGCAGGATTTAAACTGTACTAGCAAAAGGCAGTACATCTGCACAGGTGTCTGCCAGTTCTATATTATAGTTCAACGTTAGTCAAAGCTTGACTGCTCTAAAATTTTGTGGGTCACATGGAAACAGACGTGTCAACCTACACTGTGAACTCCTCTAAAAGAAATGCATAATAAGCTTTTTTTTCTTGGGAGAGATGACTTCAAGTCTCACTCACTAGTGGTATTCTTCTTTACAAGGTCCAAAGAACCCAACACATTTATCTTTGCACATCTTTACACAGCTCTGCATGCTCACACAAATACCAAAAGTTCAAAGGGTTACCGCCATCTCTTTCCCTAAGGCACCAATTATATTAACAATAATGGCTCAAACTACCAGTAGAATTTAAGACTTTAAATAGGGGTCATCTGTGAAAAAAATGTAATACACACACACTTAAGTTGTAGACTGAAATGCTCTGTTTTTAATCCTTGCAAATATGACAAAGCTATGGGGAAGAGAAATCTCAGACTTCATTTTTTTCATGTTATCTTCATACTTTAAACTAAGTTCTCACTTGAGCAAACACATTTTAAAGCACTAGTGTCACACTTCTTCAAAGCATCAGTTAAACCCCAAATAAGGAGCAGAGTACCAAACTACTAGTTAATGGCTTCTCATCAGACAGTTGCTGATGTCAATTAACATTTGCCGGTTCTTCAGTCATCTGACCAGCTTGTTTCTTATCCCATAAATTGCTGTATATGTCAATAACTTGCAAAAATCAAAGAACCACAATAACCAGCAGGATGTTACTTCTGCTAAGACCCAGGCATAAGACTACACCAAAATAAACTAACAAATCTTTTACTGTTATGTGACCATGACACTGTCCACCAACCAGAGTGCTGGAACCCAGGAACTGAGACAACCTACAAAACAGAAATTTTCACTAGTACATAATGACTGAACTGCAATTACAGGTCTGTCAACTGCTCAATCCCAATTTGTACCTCCATGTTTTTTTAAAGACAGTATTAAAGCCATTTTCTAGTAGTCCAATTCAGCAAAACACTAAGAAAGTCCACTTAGTGTTGTAAAAAGGTGTCTCTGGTCATTTGTAAAAGTACCATGAATACATGGGATGACAATTCATATGGCTTCAGTGCCTCGGCACCTTGAGATCTATTTCTGCTCTGTTCATAACACTGACTACTTAATTTTCCAGGTCCTACCCTCTTCTACCATGAGGGCACCCAATTCCTCCCCAGCTGTACCACAAAGGTATCTTGCCCACATAATTAGTTTTTATCAATGTTTATAGCCTGATCCCTCAATAATATCAACAGCAGGATTACCGCAACAGCGACAATGAAGTTGTTTAACAAGCAAATCCCTAAAACTAGGAGATCATGCGTTGTTACCAAATAATTTATCGACAGTGCAAAGCTAGGTTATGCTTATAGTAAAGAACCTTAGGTTTTCTCTAAACCTGTAGTGACTTCAGAATTAATGGTATACAAGTAGGCAAAGGAAAACAGCAACTGTCACTAAAATGTGTTTCTGCATGTGGGAAGGCCCTCCTGCACCCTCCAAAGTGTGTGCCACGCCACCAATAAGTATATGCTCTATTTCAAGAACCACTTTGTTTGTGTCTTTCGGCTTTTCCCGGTTAGGGGTCGCCACAGCGGAACTCCGATCTGCTAATGATTGGTAGTTGATTTTTATGTGCTGAGTTACCAGCCCTGACACACAACCTTCAACGAAGGTACGCCCATTCATGCATGTCTCCACGCAGATGACACTCTAGCTGAGAATCGAACTGGACAGCGTCTTACTGTGAGGCGACAACGCTACCGCAGCACCACCACCGCAGATATTTCAAGAACCACTAATTTTTTTATTTATTCACATCAAAAACCTTAAAATAATAATTACTTGTGACCAACAGACTGACATGGTAAAAACATAAACTAAACACCATAAACTTGATCTTGTTACTAAAGGATGTTACCTGACCACAGTGCCCGACAAATTAAAATCAAAATATATACAATTTATTAACAATTTTTCAGAAAACAAACTCAACCCATGCTCTACCTAATAATGTTAGTGATCACTTCTTTAATAACTGCATTACAGTCAGTAAAGCACATTAAAAGATGGCTGCACCTACCAGCTGAAGTAAAGGAGCTGGAGGAAGCTGATGATTTTAGCTAAAACTGGTTACTTTCTAGCCACTATACTACCTGGATATCAAATAAAAAAATCTGGAGAAAGTAAGAGAAAATCAGCTAGAAAATGAGAAGAAAAAACTCTGGTAGGGGAGAGTTTTACACCTCTTCAGCAAAAAAGCAGTCCCAGGTTTCGTAGGTTCATAGGTTCATACTAGGCTATCTGCCCTAGGGCATTTATAAGCCTAGCCAGAATATGTTTGGCTTTCGCCACCCATTTTAAATTTATTTTGCTATGCCCTTTTTCGAGGTTAGTATATTGCGCCTCTGTCTAACAGTGACACAGAAGTGATACCCGGGATAAACCTACGATCTCCCATCCACTCATCAAGATTCCTCTTGAAGAGAGTCAATGAGGGACTCTGCCTAACCTGGACTGGGATTTTATTCCAGAGTGAAGGGAGCCCCTGGGTTATGAATCTGTCCCTCTAGCATGTCCTATTTATTTCAGTGCTGAGGTTCAAGTCTCTCGAGCGTGTAGCTCGATGGGATTTGGATTTTCTGAGGTGCAGCATGTCCATTAATTCCGGGTTGGACATGGCTTTATACATCAGGCACAGATCGCCTCTGAACGTATGCCACTGAGTAAAGCTGGAGTTTCTTTAACCAGGCAGCATATGGCATCTGTTTGAGCCCTTTGATCCTCTTGGTGAGGTACTTTTGGGGTCTTTCTAGTTGCTGCAGGTGTCTGGTAAGGTACATCCCAAAAGGGGCATTGTACTCAATTATGGGCCTGATGAGGGATGAGTAAAGAGGCACAATGACGTCCCCTGATCTAGATGTGAATCCCTTCATGATTAGGTGGGCTATATAAAATGTTTTTCTAAACACTTTGGCCACGTGGTTGTCGAATGAGAGATTGCTATCAACTTGGGTCCCCAGGTCCCTAATTACTTCTTCTGTACTTAATGGATTACCACCTATGTGGTAATTTGTGGGCACTTTGTTTTTGCCAAAGGGGATGACTATACACTTTTTGGCATTTAGCTTGAGGCCATGGCTCTGGCACCAGTTGTCTGTTTCTATGAGACCCTCAGTCCCAGGTTTCAGCTTTTCATACAGGAGATGGCTTCCACTAATTTGGAGGAAAAAATAAATCAGACTCATTCAGATGAGTCTAAAATATATGAGAAAATGGAGGAATATATAAAGTCAAATGATAAAAGGCTGAGAAGAACAGAATAAGCTTTAAGTAGCTATTTAGATAAGCTGACAAAAATGCAGAAATTAGAGGTAAAAAATTAAGGAAAGGCTGTCTGAAAGTAAATATTGATGCTTCTCAACTGTTCCAGCAATTAGCGTTAGAAGATACAACAATCAGAGAAAAAAAGAAGTTATGTACCTACCATAACATTCCATGTGAGTTGTCCATCTTGCCTTCATTCTGTACTGACGGGTTCAGAACCGATCCTCGATTCCAACTCGGCCATTTACAAAAGCTCAAGGTCGTCAACTAGCTTGTGGCTTACTCCCTATCCCGTGATGCTCTAGTGCCTTCCCCAGATCTTGTTTGCTGGCATACTAATACTCGCATGTAATTCCCTATTACTTATAAGGCCAGAAGAGTGTCAAAGCACAACAGACACCAATCAGTAAGCTCTTGATACTCCAGAAGCCAAAGGCTTGGGGTAGGAGGGGAGGATGTAAGAATGAAGGTGAGATGGACAACTCACATGGAATGTTATGGTAAGTACATAACTTCTTTATGTGAAGTTGTCTTATCTTGCCTTCATTCTGTACTGATGGGGCAGCATCCCTAGCACCAGCTTTCTTGGGCGGCTCACGGGAGTACATTCTTCAGAACAGTGGACCCAAAAGAGGCCCTGTCCCTGGAGGCCAAATCTACTTTGTAATGAGTGATAAAGGTATTAGGCCTCACCCACGTCGCTGCTGCACAAATGGTATCTATTGGTAATTTTGCACAAAATGCAGAGGAGGTGGAAACAACCCTAGTAGAATGAGCTTTTATTTTGTCTGGCAGCTGTTTGTTTACTGACTGATAAGTGAACGAAATGCAGTCTGACAACCATCTAGATAGAGTAGATTTTGCTACTGAAGCACCTTTTTTGCAGTATGAAAATGATACAAACAGTTGTAGCAACTGTCTTTGAACATCAAGTTGGTGTAGCATATATTCTGCCTTATTGCCATACTTGGGGGAAAAAAAACTGGCAAGTCTATGGACTGATTTAAATTAGATTCTGAACATACTTTTGGTAAAAAAGACGGGTTTGTACAGAGTGATATTCTGTCATTGTGGAACATATACGGGGGTTTGACAGATAATGCCTGTAACTCCGAAACCTTCCTAGCTGAGGTGACAGGAACTAGGAAAACAGTCTTCCACATTAAGAACTTTAAGTAATATTATGATGCATGTTCAAAGGGGGGAAGAAATATCTGGGATAGTACAAAATATAGGTTCCATGGTGGTAATAGAGGCTTAATGGGTGGTCTCAACAGATTAGTGCCTCTCAGAAAAACTTTAGAAAATCAGTGGGACATAATATTTGGTCCTTCATCCCCAGAATGAAAATTTGAGATTGCTGCTAATTGCACTCGAATAGTAGTAGCTGCAGCTGCTCCCTCATTAAAAAGCATCATTAAAAACTCCAGAATGGAAGATATAGGTGCTAAATAAGAGTTAATATAATTCTCTAAGGCCCAAACTGAAAATCCTTTCCATTTGCTGAGATAATTGTCTCATAGACATCTTGTGAGAAGAAATCAGGATATGTTGTACCGCAGGTGAAAGGTTTTGTAGCCTGGCTATGTTTGAAATTGGAGCAGCCAAGCTGTCAACTTGAGGGTCTGAAGGGATGGACGGAGAGCCCCCGATGAATAGATCAGAAGATCTGGCACTGGGTCCAGAATCCAAGGCTCCTCCTGAAGATGAGGCCGCAGGAAGGGGAACCAAATTTGGCAAAGCCAGTAAGGGGCTGTGAGTATTAAGGTCCTTCCCATTGTGCTGGCTTTCTGAAGAACTTTGGGACTCAATGGAAAAGGAGGGTAAGCATAGAGAAGACCTGGGGCCAATTGTACACAAGTGCATCCCTTGAGGGTTCCCCCCTGGGGGGGGGGGGATCAGGGCAAAGTAGTTGCTGCATTTTATGTTCATGGATGTGGCAAAAAAATTGCAGCAAGGCTGGCCCCATTTTCAGAAAATCATTTCCGCTATTTCTTGTTTCAGGGACCACTCGTGGGGCATCAGAATTGCTCAGCTAAGTTTGTCTGCTATCTTATTGGATTTCCCCAGGATGTGTGTTTCTACCAGAAAGAGTTGGGAGGAAGTTACCCACTGCCATACTCTCAGGGCCTCTCAACAAAGGGGGTAAGATTTGGTTCCTCCTTGTTTGTTTATATACAATACAACTGACATGTTGTCTGTCTGGATTGTATTTGTTCCCAATGGAAGAGAGTCTTGGAATGCCTGCAATGCCAAAAGCACCGCTCTCATCTCTAGGACACTGATATCCAAGTGGGCCTCGTGATCCTGCCAAGTGTCTTGGGCTGGTCTTCCCTGATAATTCCCCCCACCCTATCTGGGAAGCATCTGTGGAGAGTGTGGCTAGCAGGGGTGGGAGAACAAAGGGTCGACCTAAAGTCACTTGATCGGAGTGGAGCCACCAACAATGGTCTCTCTTGCAAGATTCTGTTAACATTATCTGGTGTGACATTGGACGTTCCTTCATGGAACACTGGGTGAATAGAAGCCACTGTAGAATTCCCATATGCATCCGAGCTAGGGGAATTACAATGATTGCTGCTGCTATGGTGCCTAGTACTTTTAGAATTGTCCTTGCTTGAGTCTTTGCTTTGAAGAGAAGGTTTAGAATCTAAACCTGAAGGGCCTGTATCCTCTCTGGTGGAAGTTTTACCATCATTGTAATAGTGTCTAAATCTGTGTTTATAAAAATGATATGTTGAGATGGCAATAAGGCAGATTTTTCATAGTTTATTGTAATCCCTAAACGAGCAGAGAGATTCAAGGTGGTGTATTTTGCTTCTGTTAGCAGATGCTTGGTGGTGGTGGTTAGGAACCAGTCATCTAGGTATGGAAACACTCGGAATCCTAAACATCTCAGGTGAGCCATAACAATTGCCATGTATTTGGTGAACACTCTGGGGGCTGTAGTGAGACAAAGGGCAGAGCTCGGAATTGGTAATGACTGGCTACTAGTCGAAAGCGCAGATGACTCCTAGATGGCCTGTCCATTTTTATGTGGTAGTACGCATCCTGGAGGTCTATAGAGCACATCCAATTGTCTATGCCCAAAAAGGGAAGTATAGACTGTAGTGTAACCATCCAGAACGTTACCATTTTTATCGATTTGTTCAATCTGCTGAGATCCAGTATGGGTCTCCAGTCCCCTGTTTTCTTTGGAACCAAAATGAAATTGAGTAAGTCCTGGATCCTAGTTGGTCTGCAGGGACCGGTTGCATGACTCTTTTTTATAGCAACTTCTGTATTTCTAGGGTTGCTTGTTTCCTGTGACTGGGTGGAACATCCTGAATGTTTTTGTTGCATGGAGTGGGCATGGAAAAGAGTATACAGTAACCTCCGGATATGATACTTTGTACTCACTTGTCTTTTATTATTTTTAGCCAGGCACAGAGAGGGGCAGACGGGTCTCCTTTCAGGGCTTACCAAAGAAGGATTCTCTGTATCCCTGGTTCTGTGGACTCCCTCTGCCGCGTGGCTGGCATATTCCATTATTGGAGAAAGGCTCACCATGTGTGTCTTGAAAAGCTCTCTGGAATTTTCAAAACCACATTTTTCTTCCCTTTTGACCCTTAGGATAGGGTCTAGAAGGTGTGGAAAAATGGACTCCGATGGCAGAGAGAGTTTTTCCTTCCTGTTCACACCTGGATAGTGCATCTTTGACTTTAGGCCCGAACAAGGATGACTTGAAGAATTCCGCAAAGTTACACAAGTGTATCTAGGAATGTCCCCTAAGGGCAATTTATGAACCTGCTGACCTACTCGCTCCATCAGCTGCATAAGAAACGAGCCTCATGGATAAGTTCACTAATGAATTTAAGGTGGCGAGCTGGCAGGACACTATCTGCTACCTCTGCAGCTACTGAACCCTGGAGAGCATCTCTGAGCTCTTTTAGGAGATCCCTCTGTAATCCAGTGAAATGCGTAAGATAATTCAGGGACCTGAGAGTAAAGGTCGATGAAGAAAACATGGGCTTTCCATATCTGTCCATCGTGCATGACTCTTTGTTCGGGAGATGGAAAGAAGTGGACGTTTCTGACAACTCCTTTTTGGTGGCCGCCGCCACCACCACAGCATCTACTGGGACACTTTTCATCAGGAATGTTGTATCTTCTGGGAAAGTGATACATTTATTTGGCCTCCTAGGGACAGGCTCCACTGAGTCTGGAGACTCCCACGCCTTTCAACAAACTAGTTCCATGAGTTCGTCGAAAGGCAGAGACACCCAAGTGGTGGAAGGGCGAGACCCAAAAGCCTTCAGGTAAATAGAATCCTCATCAGAAGGGGTGATGGGCTTCCAGCCACCTTTCTGTTTAAGAATCTCTAGGATATCTGCAAAGGAGACATCCTCAGAGGCTGACCGTGGGGACCCTTCTGGGTTATCGAGGTCTGTGTCAGACGTGACGGACTCCTGTAGGGAGTCCAAATGCTTAATCTTGCATAATCTCTTGCAAGGGACCTCTTCAGAAAGGCATTCTGGACAGGTTTCGGAAGAGAAGGGTTCACCCACTGGGGCATCCTGAAGCTCTGGGTCTCTATGTCTGTGTGGAATCGGTTGTGCCGAGCTGGACATTGCTACCTTTGGGGAAGGAATGACTGGACCTGAGAATGGGGCTGCCCGTGGGGACAGTACTCTCATCATAGCCTTGAAAGCCCCCTACCCATGATCCGAAGAAGCCCCTGGATCCGAAGAACCAGAAGGTTCCCCTAGTACCACGGGGATCAGCTCCGAAGCTGAGGTAGGAGCCGAACTCACATTCGCCGAGGCCCAGAGAGATAAGTTCAGATCCGTAAAAAACTCGGCCCGACTGTCCTCTCTGGACCCGACCAGGGAATGTTGGCTCCTAGACGCCTCAGACAGCACCGAGGTAGATGGAGAGGTCAGAGCCGAGGATCCTGGAGCAGGTCTCGGCTCCGATGGTTCCACCACTATCAGCTCCATGCATTCTGGCTCTGAAACAAAAACTCATGTCGGAGGAGGAATCGATGTTGAAGGGACAGGTCTTGTCGGTTCTGAGGCCCTCTGGGTCAGTTCTGACAGAAGTTTGGCCAACGCCAGGTGTCCTCAAGAGTTTCTGCACCACACGATCCACATCATAGTCAGAAAGGCTTCTAGAGGATTGAGAGGAGGGAGCTGGGGATCCTGGGGTCTGTAAAAAGGGCAACCTTAATATAGGGGATACCGGCTCCAGATCAGGGGACCGGCTCCTTACTTGGAACACCAACGGCTCCGATGCAAGTGGAGCCGAGGTGGACAGTCTCTCAGACCCAACAGACTTGGATATTGTTGGAGATATCTTTGATAACTTTTATAATGGCTCCAACTGCTCTGAAGCAGTAGAGGATAACCTTTTTGAACTTTTTGGACTTTTGTCCGATTTTTGAGTAGGAGAAATGGACTTCTTTGGAGAACTTTCACCCTGTTCCAAGGCCTCTGGAAAAAAAAGATTTTAACAGTCCTTTTAATATTAATTTATTCTTCCTTTCGTGAAGAACTCTGGAACTAAAGTATTGGCAAATGGCACATGACGCCTGCAAGTGAACTGCCCCTAGGCAATAAACACATATAGTATGGCCATCAGTGATGGACATCTTTTGAGAGCACTTAGGGCACTTCTTAAACCTAGAGGGTTTGATCTTTTTGGCTTGTTTGGACATGGTCAAACCCCCCCAAAAAACAATAATCAGACAAAAAGAAGGAATAGCCCTCTAACTAAAAATGGGCTCAGCAGCCCTCTAACTAAAAACGAACTAACTTAGACAGGAAAAACTTTAGAAGATAATTATAAAACAACACATCTCTAATAAGTAATATAACTATAAATGCCTAATTAAATCAACAATCACACAAAAAAAGAAGGAACAGCCCTCTAACTAAAAACGGGCTCAGCAGCTCTCCAACTAAAAACAAGCTAGCTTAGACAGAAAAGATTTGGAAGATAATTATAAAACAACACACCTCTAATAAGTAATATAACTACGACTGCCTAATCAAACTAACTTCACACACACACACACACACACACACACACTCTAATTAGCTTATCTGCGAACTGACAGGAAAAACATTCCTAAAAACTATTTTTACTATACAAAGTATTTAAAGTATCTAACAGTCTTCTAAGCCAAATGGTTGGAATAAATTTACACTACACTATGCTAAATGTAGATAAAACAGGATAGGGGAACTATTTAGGCCTAATAAAATAGCGGCCAGTAAAAAATGAACAACACACAATAATAAGTAAGCCGGATGCTCTCTAAATAAGTGCGATCGAAGAATTAACTTTGTAAAAGAGCAAAGTTATATTAGCAATTATCTAAACTAAAGAAATATACAAAAAACTTGTTTTTCACTTAGCTAGAGCTAGATGAATCACCCGATCTGTTTAAGCAGCAACCGAGGTCTGGGGAAACACTAGAGCATCACGGGATAGGGAGTAAGCTACGAGTTGGTTGAAGACCTCAAGCTTTTGTAAACGGCCGAGTCGGAACTGAGGATCAGTTCCGAACCCATCAATACAGAACGAAGGCGAGATGAGACAACTTCACATCCTGAGATTTTCTGCTATACCAGAGAAATTGGAAAGAGCAGACTGCATTAAAGTTAGGCAAGTACAAATAAGCAACACGACTGCTATTTCACAGTAGGATCTGTAAATTAAAAGGGCACACTGTGTGTATACTCCATATTTGTCCATAACAAACAAAGCCAAGAGATACAGTAGTAAAGGTGCAGTCACACCAGCAGGAAGAGCTTAATCCTACCAAAATTGTGCACAAGAGAAACATCTTCATCATGCAAGAACTCAAGTCTGTGCACCAGAAATACACATATAAAAGTCATACTGCTGATGGGGACTCTATGGAGAGAGAGAAAGAGAGAGAGATACAGTGAAGCTCTGGGAATACGTGCCAGAGGTAGGTAATCCACCTAGCCTTGAACAACATTCTACCATCATCAAGAAAAGTGTGCATAATGTTTTATTCATATTGTGCATCACCAAGAAGGCTTAGCTTCTGGTGCCATTTTAAAGGGAATACAATAAATGTTTGCCTCTGCCAGGGATGGCCTACACCTATCGCCTCCCAAAGTTTTTGTACATTGGCTAAATCTTTACCCTGCCCCCCAGTAGTGCCTCTTTTAGGCAATGTCATTCTTCAACAGCTTCCAACATAACAAAATCAGGATAACATAAAGGTATCGCTGCTCATTGCTAGTAGCCTAAAAAATGCCTCACCCTGGAAAACATCAATATAAAAATCATCATGGAAACCCAGTTCATGACCAAAGTGAGCACTCCATCAGTGCAAGGTTTCAATGCCTACCATACATTTAGGCCCACCACACTAGATGAAGGCACTGAAGGCAGCAGTGCCTCCATATTCTTAAAAAAAAATCACATCCAGACTCTTTAGGCAATTACTATTAAGAAAATCCCTTACAATATCAGAGTTAACTAGAGGACGCTCTCCAGGTCTCCCTCGGCCTATATCTCCTTCCTAACAAGTATGTAGTCCCTGCTCACTAAGCTAATCACCATTCTCCTAGTAGACTTCAACTTTCCTTCCACTAACTAGGAGACTTATACAACCTCAAACATGTACGCCCAGAAATTACTGTACTTCATCAAAACAAACCATTTGGATCAACTAGCATGTATCCCAACAAGGGTTGATAAAATCCTGGGCTTGGTCCTTACCAATATGGGACAGCTTTGCTCTCCACCGTCACTTGCTCCTTGGTCAAACCAGATCACAAACTTGTCACATTCACCATAAGACTGAAACTAGAAACCTTCTCCAATACCTTGGTTTTCAAAATCCAAAATCTCCTTCCAACATGATAAGCCCACTGCTTAGGTGGAATCTTTTATCTCAAAATTCTAAGCAGATATACAAAACTGCACAGATGCATCTGTCCCCTTGCAAAGTAAAATACAATGTTGAATTTAAGAATAAATCTCTGTGATGTAACTCTACTACAAATAGGCTTTATAATAATAGAAAAAAAATCATCACAGACAAAAATAAAATTAACTTTCAAGATGTTAAATATGTTTTTACAAAGCTTAAGAGGGAACTCCAGGCCCTGATCAAATCACCATAGCCTGTTACAACATATCCTAGAAGTAAAAATAGCCACCCATGTGAAGGATATCCACAAATTCTTATTTAATTATGTAGAAAACCTTAGAAACAATGTGCAGAGTCAATAGTAAATATCATCAGATACTTGGATGCAGAGGACATAACCAATATACTAGTGGACAGCTTCAGCTCAGACTTCAACCCCCCCCCAACCCTCACCCCATATACCTAGATTACATATGTACCCATATCTACATCCCCCAAATACTTTTCTAATAATGAGTCCTTAAGGCACTATCCAAGTCCAAAAGCACTACTTCCATGAAACCAGAAAAAAAATTGGTCTAGCTACTGCTCAGCATGAAACAGGAGCTGTCAACTCCAACAGGGAGGTTATTCAATATCAGCTGCCAAACAAGCTATGCACTAGATGAATGGAAGAAAGCAATGGCCATCCTCTTGCACAAAGGTAGGGCATCAGCTAACCCAAGTAATTATAGACCCATAGGCCTGATCAGCCACATCTGTAAGGCTATGAAAAGGATAATTACGGAATTAGTAGGGACACGTGCAACCTACAAACACTTGAGCCAAGCCAGTTCAGATTCGTTAAGGGAAGATGCTGTCTACTTACTGAGTTTACAAGTTTAAGAAGACTACTGAAATAAATTTACTTACTTAACTCACAAATGTAAACTACTATGCACCTCTAAAGAATGCACTGCTGATCAAAAAGATCCATACAATTTGAGAAGTCAAAATGGACTACATATGGAGAGACTCTCTTACATAGCTGCCACCGCTTAAATAGCATTTTATAAAATAGCACCTGTCTCTAAAAACTGATTTCCTGACAAAATCCAAAATACAAAGAACCTTAAATTACTCATAGATTGTTACTAGGCTAATGACCCAGAGAGCCTTTCTAAGTTTAGCCAAGTTTTTCCAAAAGAATAATGAGTCCTGTATCCAAAGAGGACATTGAGGATCATGCTTTTATAAGCTACCTCTGTCCATACGGGACATAGGTCCCAGGCCTGGTGTAAATTTCCTATTCCCCATCCACTGGTCTAGGTTGTGCTTAAACTGGTTAATAGACAAACTCAGCTTCACATAGATGGGAAGCCTGTTCTATAGGACGGCCAGTCTCTGGAACCCACATCTGTCTATAGGGCATGTTCTGTTTAAGTCACAGACAAAAGTCAGGTCCTTAGATCTTGTATTTCTGGTACTTTCTGACTTAGGAATATGCAGGAAATTCATAAGTGTGGGGTTTGTAGATGTCTTGTAAGCCAGGCATAGATACCCCTCAGCAATCTATAGGAGATTGAATAGAGGGAAAGGGATTTAAGGCAATCTGCATAAGGCAGACTTGTTATACCTTACATTCTTTTTGTAAGGAACTTCTGAGGTCACTCTAATTACTGCATATGCCTGGTCCAGGTACATACCACAGGCAGCATTATACTCTATTATTAGTTTGATAAGGGCAGAGCACAGTGGAATAATGACCTCTTTGTACCTAGATGCTATGTCATTACTTACAAGTTGTGCAAAATAAAAAGATTTCCTCACCATTGTGGCCATGTGGTGGTCAAAGGTAATGCTACCGTCTACCTGCATACCCAGATCCCTGACCACTGGGTCTACTCTTAGGGGCATATTATCAACATAGTAATTAGCTAAGATGGTTGACTTCCCAAAGGGCACAATTATGCATTTCTTAGCAGTGAGTTTAAGACCATGGCTTTGGCACCATTTGTTAGTCAGATATAGGCCTTCTTGAAGAATGCTAGTGTCTGCAGGGGAGTTGATGATAACTCCCAGAGTGCAATCATCTGCAAACTTAGTCAGACATAAACCTTTAGCATTTGCTTCCATTTCAGTGAAATAATTGCCAAAAAAGTGTGGGCCCAGTACTGAGCTCTAAGAGACTCCCCTAGTGGCTGGCAGCTTGTTGGAGATGGCCTCACCTATTTTGATCTCTTGAGTCCTATTAATGATCTATTTGGTTATCCAATGGGTAGATTTAGACCTAAATTAGTGAGCTTGTCTATAATGCTTGAGTGGGGTACTGTATCAAAAGCCTTAGGCAGGTCATGGTAAGTTGTGTTCATAGTCTTGCCTTCATCCAATGCTTTGGTGACCCTCTGAAAAACGTCCACCAGATTTAATAGCCATGACCTTCCTTTAACAAAGCTAAACTGTGATGGATCCAGCATTTTCAGGTTACCTACGTCCTCATTTATCATTTCCATGATGATTCCTTCCATGGCCTTACATATGAGGCTGATCAGACCTATGGAGCTGTAGTTACCCAGATCAGTGGCTGGACCTCCTTTGCGCAGTAGAATGACAGTAGCCAGCTTCCATTCCTTGGGCACAAAACCTGAAAAGTGATTCAAGTGTAGCAGAGAGATCATGTTTCGTGCTATTTATTAAGCATCCCAGAATGTTATCACAGCCCATCAATGTAGTGTTTTTGGCCTTGGAGAGTGCACTGATGACTTGTTTCCTAGTAATGGTTGGGCGGATTGTGGTATGCAGTATTTCCTTTAGAATATTAGAGGGGAGTCAAGAAGAAATTTGAGCTGAACCTGTCAGCCAAAAGGTTGGCAATGGCCTCCAAATCAGTGTTGGTGATGCCATTTGCAGTAAGTTCTGCACATTGTTCCATATTTCCCTTGAGGTTATAGACATACCTGTAGAAAACTTTGTGGCTGTCCTTTGCCTGAGAAGCTATTTTTCTTCAAATTTAGCCTTTGAAGTATTAATTAACCCTCTTAGCTGTCAGCAAAGAGGTGGAAGGATTGTGTGAGAGAAGATCTGTAACAGTGAGGCACAAGTGTTGAAGAAGGCAGGAGTATGGCATTGAATTGATTGAGATGGTGACAATTACTATGACACCCTGACTCCATGCAGAAAATGAGAAAGAGGGAGTTGATAATGATGATGAATGACCATATAAAGAAGAAAGGTGGTGGCATTGCTTGAATATTTCCCAACAGCTCACATTTGCCCTTACAACAAACCAATACCAGAAGTTAATTCATCAGAGCTTCTTATAACTTTCCTGAAATTAAACAATTATAAGCAAATATGCATTACTATTCTTTACATCCCTCCTGGCAACAATACTGATATACTGGAAGATGCCCTACTATGTGATATGACTGTCATTTGGTTGGACATAATCTCTAACTCTCCTATATCTAGTTTTAACTTATTTGGTTTCACACAACTAATTAACAACCCTACACATTAAATTAAGACATCAAATTCTCTATTAGACTGGGCCCTACTATCAGACCCTAGCAAATACACCACTTCATGTATGATGTCAAGCTGTCTCTGTGATAATTTCCCAATCTATACAACCAGACACCTCACGCATGCGCTTAAATTAGAAGTTATGTACCTACCATAACGTTCCATGTTAGTTGTCTTCTCTCGCCTTCTTTCTTGCTGGATGGGTTCGGAGCCGATCCTCGGCTCCGACTCGGCACTTGCTTTAGCTTGAGAACTCCTTTTACCAGCTTGAGGCAACCCTATATCCCATGATGCAAGGCGGAACTACCTCAGATCTCGTTTGGCAGCTAACTTACCCTGCTAAAGGTTATCCTAACCAAATTAGGAACAAAGTTTCCTAAAACAAGTCCTCATAACAAAGATCCAGAGGAAACAAACTAATAGGAACTCTTCAAGATCTGTCCAGGCCAGGGGGAAGGAGGGAGGGAGGCGAGAGAAGACAACTAACATGGAACGTTATGGTAGGTACATAACTTCTAAATGTTAAGTTGTCAATCTCGCCTTCATTCTTGCTGGATGGGACCGCGTCCCTAGCACCTGTATCCCGGGTGGCTCAATGGAACAGACTCTTGAGAACTGTGGAACCAAAACTGGCCCTATCTCTGGAGGCCAAATCCAACTTGTAATGAGAAACAAAGGTATGAGGCGTGGCCCAAGTAGCTGCTGCACAAATGGTATCAATGGGAAGTCTATCCTGAAAAGCTGCAGAAGTGGATAGACTCCTGGTCGAGTGTGCTTTTGGCTTAGAAGGTAGTTGTTTGCCTCTGAGAGAGTACACATAGGAAATGGTGGAAGTCAACCATCTGGATAAGGTCACTTTAGAAACTGGAAGACCTAACCTGTTTTCTGCATAAGAGACAAACAATTGGTCCGATTTTCTAATTTGTTTAGTCCTATGCAAGTAGTACCTGAGCTGACGATGGACATCCAAAAAATGCAATTTCTGTTCAGCTCTGTCAGAATAGTTAGGGAAAAAGACTGGTAATTCTATAGATTGGTTAATATTGGTTTGAGATACAACCTTGGGGAGAAAGGAAGGGTTAGTTCTTAACGATACCCTGTCCTTATGAAAAACCAAATAAGGTGAACGAATACAGAGAGCTTGAATCTCGAAACCCTTCTAGCAGAAGTGACAGCCAGTAAAAATATAGTTTTCCACGTCAATAACTTCAAAGAACATGAAGCAGACGGTTCGAAAGGAGGTAGTATCAAGGATGCTAACATTAAGTTTAGATCCCATTGCGGAGGAGGATGCTTTATAGGTGGTTTTAGGAGAAAAACTCCTCTCAAAAAGGCCTTGCATAATCTATGAGACATGATGTTATTGTCATGCAAGCCAACATGATACTTGGAAATGGCAGCCAGTTGTACTTTGACTGTAGATGACGAGGATCCCGAATGAAAAACCTCCGCTAGGAAATCTAAAACAGAATGTACGGGAGCAGTAAAAGGATCAATATTTCTGGAGTTTGCCCAAATCGAAAACGCCGCCACTTGCTAGCATAAATAGTCCTAGTGGACGACTTCAAAGAAGACACTAAAATGTCTCTGACTGAGTCAGAAATCATTGGTAGCCTGGCTAGGGAAGGAAGTGGAGCAACCAAGCAGTGAGGTTGAGAGAATGAATGGCCCGGTGCTGCTGACCCGACTGGTGGATCAAAAGATCCGGAACTGGGTCCAGATGCCAGGGCTGCGCCAGAAGGTGACGATGCAGAGACGGAAACCAAATCTGTCGAGGCCAAAAAGGAGCAATGAGGATCAAATTGGCTCTCAAAACAGTGGCTTTCTGAATGACTTGTGGAATCAATGGAAAAGGAGGAAAAGCATAAAGAAGTCCCCGAGGCCAATCCTGGGTTAGAGAGTCTCTCAGGGGTTGGCCTGGAAGGGGAAATAGAGTGAAATAGTCTGGGCACTTGTTGTTTTGAGGGGTAGCGAAAAGATCGCAACAAGGAGTGCCCCACTTCAGAAAAATCTGATCCACTACAGATTGATTGAGAGACCACTCGTGAGGCATCAGAATAGATCTGCTTAGCCTGTCCGCCAATAGGTTGGACCTGCCGGCGATGTGCGTTGCTATCAGAAACCGCTGAGAAGAGATCGCCCATTGCCAAAGTCTGAGAGCTTCTCGACATAAGGGATAGGACCTGGTTCCGCCCTGTTTGTTGATGTACCAGACCACGGACATGTTGTCCGTCTGTACTGCAATAGTCCCCATGGGAAGAAAGTCGTCGAGGGCTTGCAACGTTAAAAGCACTGCTCTCATCTCCAGGACATTTATGTGCAGATGGTATTCTATGGGTTGCCACGTCCCGTGGACCATCCTGCCCTGATAATGCCCCCCCCACCCGATCAGGGAGGCATCCGTGGTGACTGTGGCAACTGGAGGAGGGGGAACAAAGGGTCGGCCCTGATGAAGAAGAGGGGAAGATATCCACCAGCCCAGATGAGCCCTGCAAGACTGTGTCACTAAGATCTCGTGTCTCATCGGAAGATCGTGATACGACCACTGTGTGAAAAGCATCCACTGCAGGAGACGCATGTGAAAGCGAGCCAGTGGTAGAAGAACAATGGCCGCAGCCATTAGACCTAGAACTTTCAGGACAAACCTGGCTTTGATCTTTTGCTTTGTAACAGAAGCCGAACACATTTTGGATGTCCAGAATTCTTTGATCTGTTAGTCTGGCTAACATTTTGACGGTATTTAACTCTGCGCCTATAAAGGTGATAGATTGGCAAGGCAGCAGAGAAGATTTTACGAAATTTACTGAAATTCCCAGATTCTTGCAAAGCTGTAGGGTGTAGTCTCTGGACTGAAGAAGCTGACACTTGGTGGTGGCGGAGAGGAGCCAGTCGTCCAAATAAGGAAACACCTGGAATCCTAGACGTCTCAGGTGAGCTGTGACCACTGCCATGCATTTGGTAAACACTCTGGGGGCTGAAGTGAGGCCAAAGGGCAGGGCTCTGAATTGGTAATGACTGGCCCTTAGCCGAAAGCGGAGAAACCTCCTGGAGCGCCTGTGAATCTTTATGTGATAGTACGCATCCTGAAGGTCTATAGAGCACATCCAATTGTCCTTGCCCAGAAAGGGCAGAATGGACTGAAGCGTGACCATCCGAATCTTGCCTTTTGACAAATCTGTTCAGATTGCTGAGGTCTAATATTGGTCTCCACTCTCCCGTCCTTTTGGGGACCAAAAAGAATCTTGAGTAGACGCCGGATCCTACTTGGTCTGCCGGCACTGTCTGGACGGCTCTTTTTTCTAGGAGTTTTGAAACCTCCTGTTTTGCCAAATCCCTTTGACCGGGTGAGATGTCTGGAAGGGATTGAAGAGGTACAGGAAACCTTACGAAGGGGATCTTGTAACCCTCGGATATAATCGACTGTACCCACTTCTCTTGGAATAGGGATTGCCAGGCTACTGGGTACAGTGAAATTCTTCCCCCGACAGCCTCCAAGGGTGGACAGTCGGGCAACACCTCAGGGATGCTGAAAGGGCTTCTCAGGAAGAGACTCCCTGTTGCCCTGGTTCTGAGGACCCCCCCTGCCTCTAGGGCGGCGTCTATTATTGTTACCCCCTCTGCCTCTGGGGGTAAACTGACCACGTGTGTCCGGTGTAGCTCCTTGGGCTTTACGGTACCACATCTTCCCCCCTTTCTGACCTTTGGGATATGGTCTAGAAGGAGCGGAAAACTGGACTTCAACGGCAGAAAGAGTCTTACCGTCCTGCTCACACCTGGTCAAGGTATCCTTCACTTGAGGCCCGAACAAAGCCGAACCGTCAAAGGGGGTATTAGTGAAGGACGCCTTAAAGGGGTCCGCAAAATTACACAGCCGCATCCAGGCTTGGCGTCTAAGAGCAACTCCTGTGCCTGCGGCCCTGCTCGCTCCATCGGCCGCATAAGATATGAGCCGCATAGAGGAGTTAGATATGGAATTCAGGATAGCAAGCTGTGAGGCAATCTTTTCCTGAACCCCAGCAGCAGAAGGATCCTGGACTACTTCACCCAGTTCTTTGAGAATATCTCGTTGAAGCCTGGTGAAGTGACAAAGGTAATTCAGCGAAAGCATAGCAAAGGTCGCTGAAGAAAACATCCGCTTTCCATACCTGTCCATGGTCCTAGAATCCTTATTAGGAGGATGGACAGGTACTGAAGCATCCGCCAGTTCCTTCTTAGTGGCCGCCGCCACCACCATAGCATCCACAGAGACACCTTTGGAAAGGAACTGTTTATCCGACGGGGCTGTAATGAACTTGGATGGTCTCCTGGGGACAGGTTCCACAGAATCTGGAGCCACATGCCTTCGAGCCACTACCTGCATGAGTGGGTCGAAGGCGGAGACACCCAGGAGGTGGAGGGTCGGGATCCAAAGCCTCCAGGTATACCGACTCATCCTCGGAGGGGTCAATGGAGGGCCAATTCCCCCTCTGTTTGAGGAGCTCAAGGATGTCTGAAAAGGAAACATCCTCAGAGGGGGACCGTGGGGAACCCTCCGACTCATCTAAGTCGGTATCAGATGTAGTAGACTCAGGGGAGTCTGTGTGTTTCCTCTTACATGTCCTCTTCCGAGGGGGTTCCCCTGCAGGGTCAGGAGAAACCTCGGAAGAGGAGGAAATTCCCAGTGGGGAAACCTGGGGCGATGGATCCCTGGGCCTGAGAGCAAGAGGCTGGCAAGAGGCATCTGCAGGCACTGATGAGGGAGGAGCTAGAGGGATAGACCGTTGACCAGGCTCAGAGGCCAGGACACTCCTCATCACCTCAAAGGCTCCTCTCCCGGGAGACCGGAACACACCCGCTCCGAAGAAACAGGAATGGTCGGCTCCAAGGAGAGAGAAGGCTCCGAGGCCGATGTCGGCACCGAGCTTACCAAAGCCGAAGCCCCGAGAGGGAGAGCGGGGTCGGACAAGGGTCCGATGCCACTAGCCCCCTCGGAGCCGACAGTGGAAACCCGACGACCGGATCCCTCCAAGGAAGGTCTCAAGGAGGAGATCGGAGCCGAGGACGACGGAGCCGAAGGATGTATCGGCTCCGGCATCGAAACAGTCGCTGTCTCAAGAAGCTCCGAACTCTGGTGTGGAGTCGGAGGAGGAAGTTCAAGAATTGGGGCTATAGCCGAAGTCTGTTGAGACGGGCTATGGAGCATTTGGGCCAGTGCCTGAGACTTCAACAGCCTGCTTACCACCCTCTCCAAGTCGTGGTCAGACAGCCTGGAATATCTCGAAGATCGGCTCCGATGGCTCCGCTCCGACAAAAGAGGAGATCCCGGAGCCGAATGGATACTCATAATAGAGGGGGACCGAGATCTCTTACGGGTCGAAGCCATCGGAGCCGAAGTACCTAGAACTCCAGATGGAGCCGAGGATTTCTCGGCTCTGATGCTGGATAAAGTGTCGGCTCCAGCCGGAGCCGACAAGGCCACAGTAGTCAGGGTATCGGAGCCGGCCGGCACCGAACCCACTACTCGAGTAGAAGAAGTATCGACTCCAGCCGGAGCCGATATCGGCTCCGACGGAGCCGGAGCCACCGGAGGAGGCTTGGACACTGTAACCTGGCTTAAGAGGTTTTCCTGACCCTGATTTAGGAGGAGAACCTTCCGGTTTAAGTAAACCTCGGAGGATTAGTTTGTTCCTCCTTTCCTGCAGGACTCTCTGGCTAAAAGCATGACACAACGCACAGGAGTCCTGCAGGTGCAAAGGCCCCAGGCAATAAACACAAGAAGTGTGACCGTCTGTCAGAGACATTTTCTGACAGCACTGGTCACACTTCTTGAAGCCTGAGACCTTGCCTTCTTTAGACATCCTAGGAGGATAGAACACAAACAGTCCCAACAAACACACAAATTAATCCCTTACACAAACACACAGGAAGGGATAACAGAAGGGGACTAGGCCTGACTAAACTACTTTAGACAAAAACTTATAAAAGTTTATAAAAAGGTTGAATAATAGGGAATAGGGTGGGCTGTAACTAATTACAGACTACACTAACACTAACAGGGAAAAATAAACCCCTAACTACACTTTTTCTTACTTGACTAAGAAAAAACTTACCTCAGCTGGCAAAGGAGACCTCTTTCGCTAAGCGGCAAATGAGATCTGAGGTAGTTCCGCCTTGCATCATGGGATATAGGGTTGCCTCGAGCTGGTAAAAGGAGTTCTCGAGCTAAAGCAAGTGCCGAGTCGGAGCCGAGGATCGGCTCCGAACCCATCCAGCAAGAATGAAGGCGAGATTGACAACTTAACATTGACATGTTTATAAAACAACATGCAACCTAAGCAAGTTTAATCCAGAAATGTTCATTACTAACCTATCATCTATTAACTGGAACTTCCTAAAAATCTTCCCCTTAGATAATGCTGTAAATTAATTCAATACAACTTTCCTGAATATCCTAAACAGCCTTGCACTTCCTAGAAGGAAAAAGTTAAAAACAAATAATGCAATTTGACCACCCAAAAAGAGTAGAATGCTAATACAGGATAGAGAAAAAGCATGGAAAGAATGGCAAAACTTTAAAACACCACAATGTCTTGAAAAGTTCAGAATGCTTTGTAATCATACTGAAAGACAAATTAATGAATATACTCTAAAAACTTTCATAATAATAATAATAAACACAACCCTAAACAATTATGGGCAGTCATTTAAGAAATATTGCATCCCAGCCATGAATTCAACCCTAAACCCTCTCTCATTAACTCATTACTCTAAACTGCAATGCAATTCAACACTTATTTCATAGACAATATAGCATCTCTAACCAAGGATTCTCAAACATCTAATCCTAACCCTGTCCAGCAGCCACATATCACCACATCAACTTTCACCTTCAAACCTGTGCCAACATCCTTCATACATAAAATTACTCAAACTCAAACCATGCTCTACTACAGCTGATGATCCTCCAAGTGAATACCTTAAAAGAGCAGCCTATAGCATTATCTACCCTGTCTCAATCCTTATAAACAGGTCAAGCCAAGAATTCCACGTTCCTTCTCTGCAGAAAAAGTTACACATTATCCCTCTGCACAAAGAAAGAAATTCAACAGACATTTCTAATTTTAGACCTACAGTGATCTTACCCCCCCCCCCCCTCCAAAACAGCTGAAAAATGTATTCGGAAACAATTGCTAAACTATCTCTTGCAGGAAGAACTCCTATTCCCCACACAACATGGATTCCACCCATTCCACAGTACTAACACCACACTTCTAACCAATATAGATACAGTCAGAAGAGCTAGAGATAATGGCAACTAGTATCCTCCTTATATCTACACTTATCTAAAGCCTTTGACACAGTTTTTCACAGCAGACTTCTACTTCAAATATCCTAATTAGGTCTCTCTCAGCTCACCCATCTATGTTCAAAAGCTAACTATCCAATAGGAATCAGTCAGTAAAATGGCACTCCACCCTTTCTCCATACCTCTCAGTCATCACCAGTATACCACAAAGCTCTATCCTTAGTCCTCTCCTCTTTAACATTCTCACCAACATCCTCCACACATCCATATAACAGGCCTCCCTAATACAGCATGAAGATAACTGCACTCTCATTTGAACTTATGACAACATGACACACTACCAAAACATCACTCAGTAAGCTTTAACAACTGAAACATTTTAACAAATTATAAATGAAAAGGCCGCAGATGCAGCTATGGATCTTGTTGAATGGGCTTTTGGAAGAAGACTAAACTACTGCAAACCATTTCTGTCATAAATAAGTGATATACAACTGGTTATCCATTTTGCTATTGTCAGTTTAGAAACTGCTCGTCCCTTATGGTTAAGTGAGAAAGAGGGAAATAACTGATCAGATTTTTTGAATGGTTTTGTTCTGTGAAGGTAGAAACTTAACTGTCTGTGAACATCCAAGGAATGCAACGTACATTCTCCTTTGTTGGAATAGTTAGGAAAGAACATTGGTAACTGAATGCACTGATTTATGTTAGATTCTGTGGCCACTTTTGGCATGAACAATGGGTTAGTACAGACAGAAAGTCTATCCTTGAGAAAAATAATACAAGGATACTTAGATAAAAGTGTCTGCAATTCAGAAACCCTTTTTGCTGAGGTAATGGCTACGAGAAAAGTACAGTTTTGTACCTACCATAAATGTAGATGTTCGAAGATCCACATTGCTGCAGTCCTTACACTTGGGTAGTCCGCTGTCCTCGGTCGGCCCGAATATCAAAGTATTAGGCTGACGTCGGTCAAGGCGCTTAAGACTGACATCAGGACGTCAGGGTACAAATGCGCATGACCGACGTCATATCCTCAGTCTTTTCTTGCCCCAGATGTCAGAAGACCCTAAACAGAAAGGTCAAAACCAAAAGACAGCAAAAAACAACCAAGCACCCTTGTACTAACCATATGTACAATATATACAATATTCACAATATGTACAACCCACACCACACAACCGCCTCTAACTACAGAGGGGAAGGAGGGAGGGTAAATTGGACTGCAGCAATGTGGATCTTCGAACATCTACATTTATGGTAGGTACAAAACTGTACTATGTTCTTCATCTCACATTGCTGCAGTCCTTACACTTGGGTAGAATCCCAAAGCAGAGATAAGGGAGGATGGCAAACCTATAAAGCAGTAGGAGCTGCCAAAATGCCCTGTAAAATTGCAGTGGCAAAACCAGCCCTCGATTTAGAGTAAAGTGGAAGGTGATAATGCTTAGAGAAAGTATGCACTGAACTCCAAGTAGCTGCCTCCAAAATATCTTTAGTTGCCACTCCCCTTAAAAAAGCTGTAGAAGTGGCAGTAGCCCTAGTGGAATGAGGCCTAATCCCAGCTGGAATCTCCTTACCATGATGGGAATAACAGAAAGCAATACAAAACCCAATCCACTTAGAAATAGTTTGTTTTGACACAGGCTTGCCCTGAGAACCCAAAGCAAAAGAAACAAATAACTGCTGAGACTGCCTGAACCCTTTAGTTCTGCTCAAATAATATCGCAACTGCCTGTGTATATCCAAAGTGTGCAAAATCTTTTCCCCTTTATTTTGGGGGTTTGCATAAAAAGTAGGCAAATGAATAGTTTGGTTTAAAGCCACACTAGAAACCACTTTAGGCATAAAGGAAGGATTAGTACGCAAAGATACCCTATCCTTATGGAAAATTAAGAAAGGCTCAACTGCCATAAGGGCCTGTAATTCAGAAACCCTTCTTGCAGAGGTAATGGCTAACAAAAAAGCAGTCTTCCATGATAAATATTTCAACTCAGCAGTAGCTGCAGGCTCAAAAGGTTGTAGAGTGAGTTTCTCCAACACAAAATTGAGATCCCAAGCAGGAGTAGGAGCTCTCCGTGGGGTCTTATATTCTTTGCCCCTCTAAGGAATTGCTTAAACAAAGGATGAGAAAACAATGGTGGGTCACAGTCATAGTGAGCAGAAATTGCTGCAGCATGAACCTTAATAGAAGAGAAGGACAAACCTTTGTCCAGTAACTCAGTAAGATATTGAAGAGCCACACTTAAATTAGGCTTAGAAACATCAAATGCCTTTGCTGTACTCCAAAATAAAAATCTCTTCCATTTATCTGCGTACACTTTCCTTGTACTAGGCCTTCTGGCCTCCAAAATAACATTCAAAACTTGCTGTGGAAGCTGAGACCCTCCAGGGTTTAAAACAGAATATGCCAGGCTGTCAGGTGAAGAGAGTGAAGTTTGACATTGAGTAAATGACTGTTCTCCTGAGACAGCAGGTGTGGAATCGAAGGTAAAGGCCATGGAGGCTCCTGTACCAGACTTCTAAGTAGTGGGTACCAGTGCTGTCGAGGCCAATCTGGAGCTATTAAAATCATCTTTGGCTTGTCCTGTCTGACCTTCAGAAGTACCTTTGGGAGGAGAGGCAGAGGTGGAAAGGCATACACATGAAGATTGCTCCAATTGAATGAAAGAGCATCCACTTTCCAAGCTGTGGGATGAAACCTTTTGTGCAAAACTTTGGCAGCTGGTAGTTTAGTGGAGAAGCGAACAGATCTATGTCTGGAGTTCCCCATGACACTGTCAATTTCTGAAATACATGAGGATCTAATTTCCACTCGTGGGGATCCATAATTTGTCTGCTCAACACATCTGCTAAGGAGTTCTGTGCTCCCGGCAGAAACCTTGCCTGAAGATTTAGCTGTAAACTGAGAGCAGTCTCCCACAAAATCATTGCTTGTCTGCATAGAGGATAAGAATGTGTTCCCCCTTGCTTGTTGATGTACCACATGACAGTTGTGTTGTCTGTTAGAATCAACACCTGCCCTGGAAGAAGTAAATCCTTGAAAGCTATTAATGCAAATTGGACTGCTAACATCTCCTTCAAGTTGATATGTAGATGTAGAAGTCTGGCAGGCCACGTGTCTTGTATCCACTTTCCATTTAGATGAGCTCCCCAAGCTTTGTCTGAGGCATCTGTCGTTAGAATCTGACTCGCCTCTGGCCGGGTCACAGAGAGTCCCTTGTTTAGGTGACATTCCTGAGCCCACCACAAAAATTCCTTTTGAATGCAAGGTATTATCTGAATGACAGTGTCCATATCTTGGCAGTGCTGTGTCCATACATTTTGAGATACCATTGTAGCTTCCTCATATGCAGTTTGGCATTGGGAAGCACCAGAATACAAGATGCCATGAACCCCAAGGCTTGAAGGACTGTCCTTGCAGTCAGCCTGGACTGATGAGACAATTGATGGAAGTAAAGAGAAAGATTCTTTTGTTTGTCCGGGGTCAAAAGGCCATCTGGGATGCTGTATTCAGTCTCACACCCAGAAAGCACATGTCCTGAGAGGGTACTAGACTGGACTTTATTTCGTTCACAGAATACCCCAGGCATCTTAGCACTGCTATCACATAGTGTAAATGATGAAGAAGTTCGTCCTTTCCTTGAGCCAGAATCAGGCAATCGTCCAAATAAGGATAGATCTGTATTCCTCTTAGCCTGAAGAAAGCTATCACTGGAGCTAGAACCTTCGTGAACACTCTGGGCGCAGTAGATAAGCCAAAGGGCAATGCAGAGAACTGATAATGAGAAGTCCCAGCCAAAACGCAGATACTTCCTGCAACTTAGCCTGATAGGAACATGAAGGTAAGCCTCCTTGAGATCCAGAGTCACCATCCAGTGATCTTTGCCCAGCAGAGGTAAAAGCTGTTGTAACGTCAACATTTTGAACTTGGGAATGTCCAGATAAGTGTTGAGGATAGATAAATCCAAAATTGGTCTCCATGTGTTCCCCTTCTTTGGTACTAGGAACAGGCGAGAATAAAATCCTAGGCCCACTTCTGGCAGAGGGACCGGTTGTATGGCCCCTATTTGGAGCAGCTGAGAAATTTGTTTGTGAGCCTCTAGTCTTTGCTGAGGAGGAACGTCCGGCATGCCTTTGAAAGGAGGCAAGGTATGGAAATAAAACCTGTAACCTTGGTGTATGATATCCAATACCCATCTGTCTTGGGTAATCAAATTCCAATTTTCCTTGAAGAGTGCCAACCTTCCTCCCAAAGGTGCTGCCAGGCAAGAAGGATCTGGCAGCTGAAAAGGTAGGTCATTGGGCCTGTTTACGAAAGGACTGGCCCCTGCCCTCACCTGAAGATTGTGCAGGAGAACTCCCTGTTCTAGGTCTAAAGGAGCTCTGAGCTCTGCCCCTACCACGTCTAGATCTATCCCTAGACTGTGAATCATAAGAAGGGTACGTCCACCCCTTAGCAGGCCAATTCCTACTAAACTTCGGAGGCTGGACTTGCAAAAAATCTTTAACAGTCTGCATAGACTTAGCCTTGTCCTCCATTTTCTTCAAGACTGACTCCACAGGTGAACCAAACAACACATCAGACTGTAAAGGAGCATCCAAAATCCTAGTCTTAACATGTTCAGACAAATTCTGATCCCTCAGCCAGGCGTGCCTGCGAAGAACTGACCCAGTGGCAGCCACCCTAGACGAGGCCTGTATAGCATCAAAACCACATTGTAAAGAATGCTTACCCACCTGTTCAGAGACATGTACCAAATCTTGTAGTTCCTTACACTCAATGCCTTCCACCAGAGCATCAACCTTAGATTTCAGTTGAGAAAGAAGATAGTTTTGATATTTCAACGTGTGAAACTGGCAATTCAAAGCCCTCATAGCTAAGGTGGAAGAAGTATAGACTTTCTTTCCCCATCTATCCAAAGCTCTGGCCTCCTTATCTGGAGGAACCGGATTTTTTACAACAGAGGCCTTGACACCCTTAGGTCCCTGACTAACAGTTTCTGGGTCCGCCCTAGGACTCTTATAAAGATATTTATGAGCCTCAGGCACCCTATAATACCTATCCGGTTTAACAGGAGCAGGAGGCAAAGAATCAGGATTAAGTGAAGCCTCCGCAAACACATCTTCCACAACATCCAGAACAGGAGGTATAGCCAAAGGCCTATGCTGGGGTAAAAGCAAAAATTCCCTAAGCCTTTTCCTGGAATCAGAGAAGTCCTGACCTTCCCACTTAAAATGTTCCCTCATGGAATGAAGAGTCTCTGAAAAAGAAAAATCCTCTGGAGGAGAAGCAGAAGGAGAGGAATCATCTGCATCAGAATCAGAATAAGGAGAGTACTCCTGCAAGTCTTCAGCCAAAGACTCTGAAACATCTGAAGCCTGCTCAAAACTCCCCAACTCTGGTTCCACCCTAGGCCTCTTATCTGGAGGGGGCAAAGAACCTCTAATCAAAGTAATTAAATCTTCTGCCATTTTAAGCATGTGCTTCTTGGGCACAGATCCTGAAGAACTAGGAGTGACCCCAACAGAAGCTAAACCTGGCCTGCCTCTGGGAGAAGCCTTAGAAACAGAAGGAGAGGGCCTAACCACCCTAGGAAGGGAGGGGAGAACAGTAACCTGAGAAGCCCCTTCAGCCTGACCTGCCTCCTGAGAGGCCACATCCTGCAATAACAAAGTCTCCCCCTGGGACTCCAGAGAAGCCTCCGGCGGAACCACCGGTTCCACTGACGCCTCTACAGAACCGGCGTCCGGTACGGACGACTCTTCTAGCCTGGGTTTAGCTGCCTTGTCCTTGCGCTTCTTCGAAGAAGCGGGCGTCGGAGCATCCGACGGCATCTTATAATTGCACCGCTTCCCAAAGACCAACCTGGCACAATCTAACCTTCGCTTAATAGTGCGCTTATTGAACCTAGCACAAAAGCGACACCCAACAACGTCGTGCTCAGGCCCCAAACAAGGAATACACAAAGTATGATAATCTCTTTTTCTGACATCCGGTAAACCACTGAGGCAAGAAAAAACTAAAATATTCCCCAACGGGGTACTTAGCCAACTTTGACACGGTCTGAAACTCCGAATTCGAAAAATTTCAGAACGCCGAACGGCACTTGCAACGCTGCTTCTGCATCGGACCATGCGGCAAAAAAGACTGAGGATATGACGTCGGTCATGCGCATTTGTACCCTGACGTCCTGATGTCAGTCTTAAGCGCCTTGACCGACGTCAGCCTAATACTTTGATATTCGGGCCGACCGAGGACAGCGGACTACCCAAGTGTAAGGACTGCAGCAATGTGAGATGAAGAACATCATGGACTGCCAGGATAAATATTTTGAGTCACAATCTAAGCCTGTCCCCTGTTTTCTTTGGCACCAAAAGAAATGGGAAAAAGTTCCGTATCCTCTTTGCTTGGCTGGGACCTCTTGGATGACTCTTTTGCAGTAATTTTTTTGATTTCTAGAATTGCCAACTCCCTCTGGCTGGGTGGAACATTGGGGGCTACAGAAAAGGGAATGCAGCAACCTCTGGATACTATGCTTTGCACCCAAGCATTTATTTGGGCCCAGGCACCTGGGTGCAAGGAAAAACAGACCCTGTCTGCCTTTAGAGCCAGACAGTTGGGTAGCGCCTGGGTAGGGCTTGTTGGAAAAGGGTTCTCTAAAGCCCTGTTTTTGCAGACCCCCTCTGCCTCTAGGGTAGAATCTCCCATTAAAGCCCCATCCCCTGCCTCTATAGGAGTACTCTCCACTTTGATCAGGAAAAGATCTTTGGGACTTTCAAAACCAAGTCTTTTTAGCCCCTCTTTGATTCCTTAAGTATGTTTGTTGAGGGGTGGAAAACTTGATCCCCACAGCAGACAAGGTCTTACCTTCTTGCTTTTTGCAACCATCAAAAGGGGCATTGACAAAAGATGCCTTAAAGTGCTCCGCAAAATCACAAAGCCTCATCCAAGCATGCCTAGGTATCGCAATGCCAGTGCTGACTGCCTTTGAGGATCCTTCTGTTGAATGGGAAACGAGCTTCATGGAAGAATTTGCAAGGGAAGTAAGAGTGGTCAGCTTTGGAGAAACCTCATTAAGATCCTCCTTAGGCATGCACTCTGCCAAGGACTCAAAGTTACTTAACTAGGTCTCTCTGTAGGTGAATAAAATGTGCCAAGTTATTAAGCACTCTATCTAAGTGAAAAAGTCACCAAAGCAAAGGTGTGCCTCCCAAACTTGCCCAGTGCTCTGGACTCCCTGTTTGGCAGGTGGATAGTAGAGCTTTGTTGTGCAAGCTCTTTCTTTGTAGCTGCTGCCACCACCATAGCGTCATCTGGGATGCCCTTATTCCAAAAGATTCAATCTTCTGGGTGAGATATGATTTTGTCTGGGTGCTTTGGTGCTGGCTCTGTGGTGTCCGGCTCCTTCCAGGCATGACAGGTGATAAGATCTATAAGAGCATCTGCCGGGGGACTACCCAAGATGCAGATGGGCCCACCCCAAAGGCCTCCAGGAATACGTACTTCTCTGAAGAAGGGTTTTTGGACGACCAGCCACCTCTTTGCTTTAGAATTTCCAAGATGTCTGCAAAGGAGACATCATCCGGTGGTGATTTAGGAGACCCTTCTCCCTCAACATAGTCAGTATCCTCAGTAAGGGACTTCATCGGGGAAATCAAGTGCCTCCTCTTGCATGTCCCCTTTCATGGGATCTCCTCTGTGGGATATTCAAGGGAGGAGTCAGAAAAAGAAGGGACCACCTCAGGTGTAAGGGTCTGGAGGTCTCTAGAGGTGGGCTGACCCTGGACAGAAATGAAGTTATGTCTTACCATAACCTTCCATCTATGTTGTTCATCTTCTTTCATTCATCACTGATGGGTTCGGTTCCGAGCCCTCAGAACAGAGTCAGCCTATTACCAAGCTCACGCCAGCCAAAAAAACTCTTGAGCTAAGTCTCTACCCAGAATGCCCTTCTCCCTGTTACCTCAGATCGAGTTTGTTAAGAAAGGCAGTAAAGCCGAAGCCACTTCTACGCAAGTACCCTAGTGCACCACTTAGACCAAGACATCCCCCAGGAGCCTTTGGAGGGGGAAGGAGGGTGGGAAGTGATGAATGAAAGAAGATTAACAACAGAGATGGAACATTATGGTAAGACATAACTTCTTTATCTGATGTTGTTAATCTTCTTTCCATTCTTCACTGATGGGACAGAATCCCAAGCTATCCTGAGGTCCATGGGTGGCCCTTATGGAAGAATATTCTGAGTACCATCGAGCCAAAGGCAGCTCTCCCCCCTGGAGACCAGGTCCAATTTGTAATGACTGATAAAGGTATGAGGCTTAGCCCAAGTAGCTGCTGCACAGATGTCATCCATGGATGCCATGGAATGGAATGCTATACAAGTTGCCATAGATCTAGTGTAGTGGGCTTTAACTTTTGGCATGGATTCATTATGGAGGGAATAGGTGACTCGAATGCAGTCCCTTAGCCATCTTGATAATGTAACCTTGGAAACAGCTTCTCCCATTTTGGGTCTCTAAAAGGAGATGAAAAGCTGTTCAGATTTACAGATAGGTTTGGTCCTGTCTAGGTAAAATCTCAACTGTCTATGTACGTCTAAGGTGTGAAGACAATACTCTCCTCTATTGGCAAAATTCAGAAAAAACACTGGTAGATCAATGGACTGGTTAATAGAGAATTCAGAAACAACTTTGGGAAGAAAGGATGGGTTCGTCTGAAGTGACACTCTGTCTTTATGAAAAAACAGATAGGGCCTCTTGGTACACAATGCCTGCAGCTCCGAAATTCTTCTGGCAGAGGTAATGGCTACCAGGAACAAAGATTTCCAAGACAAAAACTTTAGGTCACACTTAACTGCATGCTCAAAGGGCTTTTGAGTCAAAGACTTGAGGACTAAAGTGAGGTTCCATGGTTCTACGGGCTGTCTGAGAGGAGGACTGAGATGAGAGGTCCCTTTGAGGAAAGCCTTGCAGAGGCATAAAGAGATAAGAGAGGTGCCATCTATACCATTGTTGAAGTTGGAAATTGCCACTAGATGCACTCGTACTGTAGAGGCCGAGGCTCTGTTATCAGAAAATGTAGCCAAGTATTGAGGCCCTGCAGTAACTGCAGCCAAATACGGGTCTAGCATGTTATCATTGGACCAAATGGAAAACCTTTTCCATTTATCCTGATATAGTCTTCTGGTGGATGGTTTGTGAGAGTCCAGAATGATATCTCGAACATCCATGGTGGGTATACTAGATGAGACTGAAAAAAGGGTAACCAAACTTGTTGAGGCCAGAATGGGGCTATGAGGATCACCTTGCATCTCAACCGAAGAGCTTTCTTTAGAAATTGTGGAATCAGAGGAATAGGAGGATAGGCGTAGAAAAGTCCCTTGGACCAATCGTGGATCAGAGCATCCCTCAGTGACCCCCCCTCCGGGGGAAGTAGGGTGAAGTAGCTGCTGTACTTGGTGTTTGATGGGAAAGTGAAAAGATTGCAGCAAGGCTGGCCCCAATGGCTGAAGATTGCAGATGCCACCTTGGGGTTGAGGGACCATTCGTGGGGCATGAGGATGCATCTGCTCAGTTTGTCCGCAATCACGCTGGAGCTCCCCAGGATATGCGTTGCTATCAGAAAGCAGTTGGAAGCTATTGCCCACTGCCAAATTTTCATGGCTTCTCGACATAGGGGGTAGGACTTGGTTCCTCCTTGCTTGTTGATATACTGGACCACTGACATATTGTCTGATTGAATAGCAATTGTCCTGGAGGGGAGAACTGAATGGAATGCCTGCAACTCTAACAGCACGGCTCTCAGTTCTAGTAAACCGATATGCAGGTGGGCCTCTGAGGTGGATCATATACCTTGGACAGTCTTTCCCTGGAAATGGCACCCCCACCTGATCAGGGAAGCATCCGTGGTCACAATGCCTATGGGTTGGGATGGTTGAAATGGCCGGCTCCAAAGACCTATGTCTGGCCTCATCCACCAAAGCAGGTCCTGCTTGCAGGAGATGGTTATTTGAATCTTGTAATCCAGTGGTTGACAATTTGGGAAACACTGACACAGGAGGAGCCATTGCAGAATTCGCATATGTAGCTTTGCTAGACACACTATTGGAATTGACGCAGTCATAGAAGTTAGAGCTTGTTGAACTTCTCTTGCAGAGGCTGATGTTCGAGAAAGAATCACTCTGACTTGTAGCCTCAGTCGATGGAGTCTGTGAAGAGGGAGTGATACCAGACAGGACTGAGTACTGAACACTGCTCCAATGAACTCTATTTGTTGTGTGGGGATAAGATTTGATTTCTCCCAATGTATCGTTATTCCAAACAATTTTGCCAGAGAGAGAGTATGTTGTAGCGCAGTTACCAGAAGATGCTTGGTGGGGACAGTAAGGAGCTTGTCGTCTAGATATGTTAACACCTGGAATCCTTTTAGTCTCAAGTGAGCTGTTACCACTGCCATGCATTTCATGAACACTCTAGGGGCTGTAGAGAGACTGAACGCCAGGGCATGAAATTGGTAATGACTGGCTCCTAGCCAGAAGCGAAGCAGACTCCTGGAGCATTTGTCCATCTTGATGTGGTAATATGCATCCCGGAGATCTATTGTAGAGCACATCCAGCTGGCTTCTCTTAAAAAGGGAAGGATGGACTGAACCGTGACCATATGGAATTTGCTGTGGGTGACAGACTTGTTTAAGATACTGAGATCCAAAATGGGTCTCCAGTCCCCTGTCTTTTTTTGGCGCCAAAAAAAATCTCGAGTAAAATCTGGATCCACGCTGATCTGGTGGAACTGGTTGGATGACTCTTTTTTGAGACAGCTTTATAATATCTGATGCTGCTTCTTCCCTTTGACTGGGTGGAACTTCGGGAAGTTTTCTTAGAAATTTTGGCTGACAAGTAAGGGCAATGGTGTAACCTCTGGCGATAATACTCTGCACCCAATAATTGGTGGTGATAGAGTGCCAGGGAGCTTGGTGCAGAGAGAAACGACCCCTGACTGCTTCCAGAGGTAAGCAATCAGGACATCCCTCAGGAGCACTGATATGGCTGTCCAGAAGAGGAGTCCCTGGAGCCTTGGTTTCGAGGACCCCCTCTGCCTCTATAGGGGCGCCTTCCAAAATTGTTACTCCCACTCCCTCTGGGAGTATCATCACCATGTGCGGCACAGAAAGGACTCTGAGATTTCTTATGCCACATTTTCCCACTCCTCTGAAACCTGGAAAAGGTACGTTGATGGTTGGAAAACTGTACGCCTACGTCAGACAGGGTTTTTCCGTCTTGCTCGCACCTGGATAGCATGTCCTTCACCTTGGAGCTAAAAAGGGATGAAGCTTCAATGGGAGCATTCAGAAAGGAAGACTTAAAGGGGTCCATGAGGCCACAGATGCGCATTCAGGCATGACGCCTCATAACAATGCCCGAACCCGCTGCTTTAGCCGCCCCTTTGGTCGTGTGTGAGAGCGACCTCATGGACAAGTTGGATATTGATTCCAGGATTGCTAGCTGCAAGGCCACTTTGTCCCTGACCTCGTCAGACAACTGTCCTGTGAGTGTCCCAGAGTGCTCAGAGATCAAGTCCCTCTGGAGCCTCGTAAAATGTGGCAAATAACTCAAGGAGCGTATAGCAAAGATCCCTGATGCAAAAACATGCTTCCCAAGTCTATCCACTGCCCAGGACTCCCTGCTGGGCAGGTGGACAGCAGGACTTTCCTCAGCTATGTCCTTTTTTGTGGAGACCACCACCACTATAGCATCAACTGGTAACCCTTTGGACCAGTGCGGATTCTCCACAGGAGGGGAAAGAATTTTGTCTGGTCTCAGGAGGATTGCCTCAATGGAATCAGGGTTCTTCCACGAGTGCTGCACGATGAGTTGGATGAGGTCATCAGCAGGCAGGGTCACCCAAGAGGTAGAAGGCCGGGCATGAAACACCTGAAGGAACACGGACTTCTCAGACAAAGGGTTGGAGGGTTTCCAGTCACCTCTCTGCTTTAGCATCCCCAGGATGTCTCAAAGGAGACATCATCAGGAGGTGCCCCTTCACCATCATCATAATCCATGTCTTCCATTAAGGACTCCTCAGTCGAGTCCACGTGTTTCCTCTTGCACGTCTTCTTTCGAGGGGGCTCCTCAGTGGGGATGTCTGAGGAGGACTCGGAAGAGTGGGCACCCTGAACAAGGGTGTCCTGTGGCTTTCCTGCCCAGTGTCCCGGGGGGGTGGTCTGTGACAGCTGTAGCTCAGGGGCTGAAAACTGGGGTTCTGACATCAAAGGAGTGCTGCCAGAAGCAAGAGCCCGCTCCATCGCGCGAAAGGCAGGGCTGCCCGAAGAGGAATGGGAGCCCGGAACCAAGAAAGACAACCTCAGCACAGGGGTCACACCCCGCTCTGACAGACCCACCCCCACAGAAGGAGCTTCAAGCAGGATTGTCATGGATGCAGCCATCGGCGCTGAGGAGGGAACCAAGGAGAAAGTTTCCATCATACCCCAGGCCAATGCGCCCGTCCCTCAATTCCCAGGTTGAGGAAGGACTAGTTCAGCAGGGCCAAAGACCAAGGGAACAAACGCAGAGCTGCAGTGTGATGCACCGTAGGTGCCGAGGTGATGGGTTCCAAGAGGGATGTCGGAGCAGAAGCCTTCGGAACCGAGATGGTTGAAGGAGAAGTGTAAGATGGAGTCTGTGGATAAGGCAACCCAAGTCCAACAAGTGGATGGGTTTTAGAAAGTGAGGGAATCTCTCTGGCTACCAAGAGTTGGTCCACAAGACGCACCACATCATGTTCCAAAAGGCTCCTAGTAGATCTAGTGGATACTCCAGACGGAGAGTCAGGACATTCGAGAAATGGGCTATATGCTTGGCCCAGAAACGGGTCTACGGAGGGAGAGTATCGGGTCCATAGTGCAAAGTCTGCCAGGACCGAAGTCTCTAGTTTCGAGACCGGAAGCAAAGGGGTCAGATCCAGTGAGGTTGATACAACGCTCGGTGCTGAAGTGGCACTTGGAGCTGAAACGCTTGGTTCCAAAATGGAAACTGAAATCGTAGTCAAAGGTGTGCCCTGAGCCGAACTAGCTACAGGTGCAAAAGTCGAAATAGGTGAAGTAAGATCTATGATCAGTGCCAGAGGCAGGTAAAGTGCCAAAACAGGCGTCAATATCGAAGGTTTTGAGACGGTCTGAGCAGAGGAAGGCAGAGCCAAAGGGGCAGATTTATGCTCCAACGATAACATAGGAACCTTAGATTTCACAGTTTTGCTCTGATCACCCGATGGTGAAGAAGGAACAGAATGGGATCTCTTTTTGTCCTTAGAAGGAGGGGTTGAGACCTCCATCGCAGAAATGGCCTCTGAGAAACGAGACTTGAGTAATCCCTTCAGAATGAGTTTATTTTTGCACTCATTAAGAGTGCGTTGGCTGAAACTTTGACAAATATCACATGGAGGCTGAACCGAAAGATGGCCCACTCCCAAACAGTATACACAGTTGCCATGAGAATCACTGTTAGGTAACTTGCCCTTACAAGAACTACAATGTTTAAAGCCTGAAGTACCTTTCTTAGCAGACATCTTGGTAGAAAAGGACACCACAGCTAACTGTATAATCCGACAATAATGAAGTCAACTCCATTCAAAAAAATCAAAAGAAAATCACCAATATAACAATACGCTGTATGAAGAGAAGAAAGGTAAACACCTGAATAAAGACAAAAGCTAACAGGTTAAGCAAGAGAAAACAATACCGGATATGGTATTGAAGAAATACCACAAGGGTAAGGGAAAAGGCCGTACCAACAATGGTACTTGAAGTTTATCAACAGTAACAACATGTAGAGTGGAAAGAATAAGGTTAGACCGAAGAAAAGATACTAGAAATACTAAAGATCTAGTAAAATATTAAGATATCCGAAAACTTTTACACAAATATCAAAAAAGATTTCACTTAGCTGAGAGCTCGGCTGAAACGTGGCTTTATGGCTATGCGGAAAACAAGATCTGAGGTAACAGGGAGAAGGGAATTCAGGTAGAGACTTAGCTTGAGAGTTTTTTTGGCTGGTGCAAGCTTGGTAATAGGCCAACTTGGTTCCAAGGGCTCAGGGATGAAAGGACAGAAGATTAACAACATCAGATGAAATGTTCAAGAACTAGATCTGATGCAGGAACACATGGAGGAGCAGAAATCAAAGGGTCCAATGCTCTGCTCGCAGAGAAGGCCTTTCCCAAAACCCACAAAGGTCCTGGAGACACCCTTCCCTGATGAAGAAGGTAGGAGTACCGCAGAACCTTGACTCGCAGACAGAACTGGACCCGCACTGTCAAGAGCCAAAGCTCCAAGGGGAAGGGAAAAATCTGATAAAATTAAGAGCTGAACCTCGCCCCTCAGATCCATCTGCAACATTGTGGATCCAGGACTCACTCTGATCCAAGGATCTCAGAGCAGGTAGTCAAGGTCATGATCAGTGTTGAGAAAGCAAAGGTCTTCTGATCTGAGCCCAAATTCCTTGGAAGACTGCTGCCCTGGGGCTCCGAAACTACTACTTAGATCGAAGAAGGAGAAAAAGAAGTGATAGGGACACTCTCAGATCCACAAGGGGATGGAGCTGGAAGTACCCCCTTCTAGATCTGAGCCTTGATAACTGACCTAGCCTTTATGTCCACATCACTGTATAGGCTTCTCGAGGATCTGGAAGAAGCCACTGAAGAGGGTTGTGAATGCCTAGGAGTCTGGAGAATCTTTGCTGGCACTGTGGGAGACATAGATCTGACAGATCTCCCAGGCAACCGAATCCTAGACTCCGTATCCAGGGATTTCTGAGTTTGAATTGTTTTAGTGCCTGGATCCGATCCCTTAGGATCTGACTATGCAGTAGAGATTAAATGGCGAAATGGTGAAGTCCAAGCCAACTTGGAGGACTCTGGTCCAGAAGAAGGCCGGCTCAGAGCCATTAAGTCTATTGGATACGAAGAAGCGGACATTGATCTTAGCGCTGACATTCTTGGATCTGACTCTTTTGGTAGTTTTGCAGGAGACTCTAAACATGCCCTAGAGTCCTTATGGTGGCGCTTCTTAGCCTCAGAACCCTGTGAATCCTTAGGGGGGATTGAGCCCCTGGAGAAGATAAAGGAATGGGCAAGAAGGCCCTTCAAAATTAGCTTATTTTTTCCTTTCTTAATTGGCCCAAGGATGGAACACTTTGCAAATTTTGCAAAGGAAATCCAAGTGGGCCACTCCTAAACAATAAACACACTTGTCATGTGCATCAGAGTGTGGAACCTTTCTCTCACACTCAGTGCACCTTTTAAATGCTGTCTGTTTCTCCATCTGTAAGAAATAAACTACAGTAACACATAATTTATTTTATTTTTTCTTAAAGTCTTAAAGAAAAAGAAAAAGAAGTGCCAAGGCCTGAAGGGACAGGATAGGTGGAGGAAAAAAAAGACCTAACGACCCCGCACACTAATAAAGAGAGGGAACTATATATAATTTTATACAGAGATATTAAAGTAGAAGAGTTTTAAGAAAAAACAAGTTAAAATAATCACTTAACTGCTCAGAGCACTGTAATCACGTCTGTACCTACTAGTGGCAAACAAGATCTGAGGAGGTTGAGCTAAGGGTAGAGGATTGTGGGTAAGGGAGGAGCTCAACCTTGGGAGTTGAAGTCAGTGGAAGGCAGCGGAGTCAGATCTGAGGATCGGATCCATAACCCATCAGTGTAGCAGAATGAGAAGGACAACATCAGATTTGTTCTTATCTTTATTTCCCTCCCAGATGTGAAAAACAGATTGTATTCTTTCAGAAAACATTAACTTTTAGCCTTAAAAAGTGCTGTGGCTTTTACTGCCTACCCCTGTAGTCAGCTTTTCTCCATGGAAACATAAAATATACAACTGCTCTCAGCTGCAGAATTCTCAACTTAAACTGAACATTTATTTACTAAAGGAAACTGTCATTACATAAAATGCTGTCATACATGCAAACACACAAAAAAAATATTATATTAAGCTAAGGGCCATAATCCAGAAATTCACATATACAAAAGGAAGAGACAACCCAACATATGTTATAATCTGTGCACTTTTACAGCCAATCCCCCAACTCAACAACCCAAGATTACAGCATATTAACTTAAACATGCTTCTGTCCAGCCTTTCTTGTCTTTTTACATTGTAATGCATGCATTCAGGCACTTATTTACTTTAGTATCCTTATCATGTACAACTGAAAAATGCTTTACTATATAATGTGCAAGTTGTACCATAAAATGTTTTAGACAAATAATGTTAAGAACATAAATTGTTTTACTTAGTTACTTCTTTCCCTTTCCTTTTAGTATCCTTCCAAACATTAATGACACAAAGTGAGTTTACACTTTTCAATCCTCTACAAGTTAACAAAGTCAACAAAAGTCCAATCTTTCCACATTTTCTTGTAAAGCCCCATTTCACAAAAGTCATTAATGCTTTATAGCACATGTATTTAATGATCTCTGTGTTGATGTTCTCCTTTTACATCAATCTCAATCTCCCCAACCCCAGACGCTGGTACAAGTCCAAGATACTCCTGATTCGTCTTGTTGGCTCGTGCTTTTTTCTGTCTCTCAAGCATTCTCCTTTGGAACACTGGAAAAAGTTTCACTGGCAAAGTCTCTCTATGAGCTTTATTATCAGAAGAATGAGAAGCAGAGTCCCCTTCTGTTCCTTGGCTCACTATTTGTTTGATAAACTTGTCTATTTCTTCCTTAGCCTGTTCTGCATCAAAAAATGACTTTGAACCTCCAGGAAAAAAAAATTCTGAATACAGGAGGATACAGCAGCTTGAATCTTTCACCTGTCTCTCAGCATTCCCTGATTGCTGGGATACATTTTCTTCTCTTCTGTTTGGTGTACATTGAATAACAATTTTTCATAAACACTCTACTGTCTCTAATTTTCAATACTTTGCCTTCCTGCCACAGTTGTCAGGATCAACTCTTTCTGCTAGTATGACTGCATTTTTACAAATACAGACATTTCCTTGTTTCTTATGGATAGGTTTGGATCATGCACACCATGTATCCTTTCAACTAACAAATCCTGCTTTGGAATACCAGTACAGTGCCTTATTTGTACTTTCATAAATTTAATACAGTCAGTTCCTTCCATCTTCTGTGGTACAGCAAAAAATCTCAGGTTTTCTCTGCCCATTTTGTATTCTGACTACCATTTTTTGAAACAGCTGTTCTTGAGAAGTCACATGCATACTCAACCAGCCTTTTCATTTCAGCCTCAGATTTTTGCAATTTTATCAGTTCACCTGAATAGCTAGTTAAAGCATCTTCTATTTTTCCAGACTTTTTATTTATCTTTTATTTATTTTACACTTGTTGACAGGGATTGTCAGACTGGATATATGTCCATTTTCAGTAGAGACCCAGGTAGAAAAGCTCCACATACCAAAAAAGAGACAGTACATACATCACTGATTGATGAACTCAGGCAGACATGTTTAGAAAAATATAGACAAAAAATACAGGCAGATATCAATATACATAATGTGCAGGCTTACATCTGATTGGCAGAGACGTATCAGAAAATGTGAACATAGAATACAATCAGATCTCATAATTCACAATGCTTAGACATTCAAATGCTATGAGGCATAGATACTTAGCTAAACAGCAGGTTGGGTAGCAAGACATGTATTAGTGAAGATGTTAGGTTTAGAACAAAAGCGCAGCCAATGAGATGTGAGGCATTTTTTGAGTTCTCTTTTAAATAGGGGTATTGAGGTTTCCTTGGTAACGGTAGTAGGGAGTAGATTCCAGATTTTACCAGTTGAGTTGGCAAATATAGCATCGCCTGCAGAGTTGTTGGATTTTTGGGTCAGTATCATTAGTTTATCAGCTGAGCATAATGGCCTGGGAGCACTATGAGGGGTGGGAATATTTTTGAGGGCAGGGGTGTTATCAGGTTGATGGAGTATTTTATGTGCTACTATAAGCTGGTTGAACTGTAGAAGGGTAAGATACTCTAGCCATCCCAGTGCTTTGAGGTTCTGGCAATGGTGGGTCCTAAAAGCCATGCCAGTAGCGAATCTGGCTATATGATTGTAATGTCCTGATAATTTGTTGAGATCTGTTTTAGATAGGTTGGTGAGTACAGGGGAGGCATACATAAGGGTAGAGAAGAGGTGTGATCTTGCAATAGCTACCCTAGCTAGGGGGGATGAGGAAAGGTTTGGCTCTGTACAAGAAGCCAAGTTTTTTTGTTGACGAACTTAATAGTGTGATTTACATGTTTATCAAATTTAAGGTTGTTGTCTAATATTACGCCTAGAAATTTTGTATGGTCATCAGGGGAGATAATGATGTCACTGCTAGATTTGATGTTGAAGGAAGGAGGAGAAATTCTACAGTTAGAGGAGAAAAGTAGTAGCTTGGTTTTGTTAGGATTTAGAAACAGGCAGTGATTAGCTAGCCATGTTTCTACCATGTTGAAAGTGGTCTGGGTGGGGGTTAGAAGTTGTGTAGGAGATGAAACAGAGTATATTAGCGTTGCGTCATCTGCATATTGGATACAGGTGGCTCCTGGGATGGTGGTGTGCAGATCATTGATAAAGATAGAGAAAAGAAGAGGACCTAGTATGGACCCTTGTGAGACACCTAGAGTTAGAGGAAGTTGGGATGACAGCTTGCTCTGCCATAGGACAGCCTGCTGTCTACCGTTTAGGTAGGAGTGAAACCACTGTATTGCGTGCTGGTCTAAACCGATGATTTGTAGGGTATTGAGCAGTAGCTGATGGTTGACCATATTGAAAGCTTTTGAGAGATCTAGGAAGAGTGCTGATGATGGTTTGTCATTGTTACGATGAAGACTGATGACATTAGAGAAAAATAGAAGAGCCGTGCTGGTACTGTGGAATGGCCTAAAGCCGTGCTGAGAATTTCCGTTTTGAATAACAAAATGCATGATTTGTTTGTGTATGCATCTTTCCATGATTTTAGCTAGTGGTGAAAGAATGGCTATAGGTCTAAAGTTAGATAATTCTGTGGAACTTCCTCCTTTATGGGGAGGTATAACGTGATGTTTTCCATATTGCTGGGATGAATCCTTCTGAGATGGATCTCCTGATCAGAATAGAAATGGGAAGTGCTATGGCATCAGCTGCTTTTTGAAGATATTCAGCTGGGAGGTGGTCGGCAGCTAGTGTGGTAGGTTTTAGCTTTTTGAGTAAGGTCAAGATCAGGTTGGTAGGTATGGTTTGAAAGGTAAAGGTGGGTTGGGTGCTGGGTGGATCCGGGCTAGATGTGCCAGAGCTGGTGTTTGTGTCCGATGGAGTGAGATGGGTAGCTAGAGACTGGATAGTTTCAGTAAATGAGTTGAAGCTGTTTGCAATTTCTACAGGGGATTTATCAAGGGCAACTGGTGGGGTAGGAGTGGTGTAATGGCCTGGGTGGAGAAGACTGTTAATAACAGCACAGAACATTTGAGGTTTTAGCTGATATTTTTGTTGTAGGAGGGTGTAGTGATTTTTTTTTTTTTGTCTAGAATGACAGATTTTTTGGTCTGATTCCTTAGCTGCCAGTATCTTACTTGGTCCATAGGGGCTTTGGTTACATGCCACCTGACCCAGGCGTTGTTTCTTAGTTTAATTTTGATTTTTTTTCTTTAGATAGCCATGGCGCAACTGTGGCTTTTACACGGATGGTACGGGTAGGAGCATGGTGTTTAAGGATAGCCAGAAATCTTGTATTGAAGTACTCAACTGCTTCTTGTAATGGGAGTCATTTCAAGACATTCCAATTACATGCTTTAAGTTCATTTTGGAAGTTATCAAGGTTAAAGTTCCTGACGTTTCTTATAGTTTTGTTATCTGAGCTGATATACTCCTTCAATGTTTCATTTATTTTAATCACCTCCAAGAACATTTAGTTTATTTTTTCCTCTAAATTACTAACACATCTCTTGTATCAAAGCTGAAGCTTGAACTGCTTTTTGCTGAACAGCTGCAAGATTCTTCCCAGCTACTGTTTTCTCGTTGCCTTTTCTAGAAGATTTTCTTTCAGGTTCTCTAAATTTATTCTTTGCTATTAGCCACTAACTGGATTTTACTCACTTTGGCAGAATTACTAACTCTTATTTCTCAGATTCTTTTTTCACTCTGAGAGCTGAAATTAAGTTGTTGATTACTGTGCAAACATCTTGCTACAATTCCTTTTCTTGTCTTGATTATTATATTTCAGTAATTGGCCTTATCAACCTTTATCAGTTTAGCTGGCCATTCTGTGGAAGTAAAATACCATATTTTGAAGGTCTCCTGAATTTTACAGTGCGTCTTAGGATAGAGTTACAAATTATATGAGGCACAAATGCTTTCATGGATGATATGAGGGAGAGGATACCAAAATTCTTACCTTCATCCATCAGCTTTGTAGCTTCTTCAGCTAACAAGAGGCAGTTTAACAAGAAATTTTAACTATATAGATATACCATCACTGGTAATTAAATCACTATTCAAATCAAATTCTATCCATGTTTTTTTCCCAGAGGGGAGAGCTGTACAGTAAGAAACAAAAACAAAAAGCCAGATTTATATCTGATGTCTACAGTGCATAGCAGAGGCAGAATACAAGCTGTCTCAAAAGCATCTACAAACATGTAGTTTCATAGACAATTATCCAGCTGGGGCTACTCACTCAGTATATTGCAAGTAGATGTAAACTAAAAGGGAAGGATAGAGCCCACACAAAAGGGAGGGCCCGTAGGTGCTAGAGTATAATAATAAAAGAGCTTGAATCGCACAGTAAGAGCAGGGTGTGCACTCATTACACTCATGGCAACAAAGGGACTAAAGCATTATCATAAAAGAGTCAGCAGTGAACAGAAAGAAAGCTGCATACTCAATAACATATAGGGCACTGTGAGCTTCAGGACAGAGACACAACAAATATTAAAGGATGTGGCAAAGGGGAACTATGCATACAAGTGCAATATATACCCTAGGGTACACAACAGGGGCAGCCTGTGCAGAGACATCTAAAGTAATGAACATGTTGCTTTGTGCACATAGCAGGAAAAGCTGCACAAGAATATGGGTACATGCCTGCAGTGTTAAAGACCACCTGCTGTGCACAAACTTTCTCATGACTCAGATAGCTGGAAGGGGTGAATAGCAGGCAGGTGGTACACACTCATCTGAGCAAGGTGCACTGCTTATTATCATTCATAGGGCACTTAATGGAGGTGAAGTGACATAGTTGGCAATGTGGACACGGTCTCTACAAATACACAAATACAGAACAGAAATGCTACAGAAGGAGCACGTCAGATGAACAAAGATAGTTTTAGTGAACACAATAAGATGAAATACTGAAATAACTTTTGCCAACAGTAGAGATTGCTTTTTCTCCACTGTTGTGCCACCGTGGAATCGGTATAGATAAGTCTAGGGGTGTGGAGACACCCACACATGTGAAGGGGGGGCTTCCATTGTAAGTTGAATGTAGTTTTGGTGAACTCTTTTCTATTTTCTTGCATTCACAAAAACAATCAGGATGTCTACTGAGGTCAGCAAGATAAGCGATAAGTAGGTCAAAGAGACAGGAGTGAATTAGATGAATAAGTAGTAAAACCCATTTGTAAGCTGCATCTAAATTTATTTTCTATACCAGTCTCCATCTGAATGGCTATGTGATTTACTGGTAAAGTAAACAGGCACAAATGTGCTTTCTTAAGAAATCCCTCAAGAAAGCACTTTAAGCATCCTGCATCCTTGAAGCTGCTTCTAAAAAAATAAGATTGCTAATTACAGTTTCTGTCAACAAAGAAGCTGCACAACAGCCACAGAATGTACAATGGAAACTAAAGTTATTATTGTTAACCAACACCAAGGAGTTAAAACATCTGGCAAAGCATGACCACACATGAGTAAGCAGTTTCAATACAGGACTGTAGACTTGCGCAGGATGCAATACATGTAGTTCCAGAATTATTCAATTATTTTTTCACTGTCTGATTACCTGCTTAATTCTGTTCTGGTCTGTAAAGGAGTCAGAGGCTCTCCATGCTCTGACTTGGTACCAGGCAAAGGAAGTAATCTTGAATGGGACACCAATCAACTTCCAGATGCACACACACTCATTACCATACACCTATGTAGAATTCAGAGAAATTCCATTTCCCTTACAGCACATTTTTAGGATGTTGGAGGAAACAAGTGCATTTTGTGAAAACTTATGTTCATAGGTGTGTACTAAGCTAATGGCCCTGGAGCCTTTACAACCCTAGACCATAGGATTACCCTGGCATCATGCTACCCAACCTTAGTTCCTAGTGCCTCTGAGTAGAGACATTGGAGTGATCCCCGGGGTGAATTTTCTATTTCCCATCCATTCATCAAGATTTCTCTTGAAGAGGGCCAGTGAGGTGCTCTGCTTGACATGTACGGGAAGTCTAGTCCATAACATGGGCAGTCTCTGGGTTATGAACCTGTCCCTCCAGTATGTTCTGTTGATTGTGGTAATGAGGTTGAGGTCTCTGGAGCATGTGGTGTGGAAGGATTGGGATTTCTTTAGATGTAGCATTTCTAACAGAGCTGGGTCAGACATGGCTTTGTAAGTCAAGCAGAGATCGCCTCTAACTAGGCAATATGAGACAGAGAATAGTTGGGAGTTTTTGAGTTTGTCCATATAGGACAAGTCTTTAAGGCCTAGGATCCTCTTTGTGAGGTATTTTTGCGGCCTCTCCAGTTGTTGCAGGTGTTTAGTGAGGTACATACCAAATGAGGCATTGTACTCAATGATTGGCCTAATGAGGGAAGAGTAGAGGGTGACTATGACCTCTTTCTTCCTGGATGCAAAACCCTTAGTAATGAGATGTGCCACATAGAAGGACTTTCTGACCACAGTGGCAACGTGGTGGTCATAAGAGAGGTTGCTGTCAGCCTGTGTTCCCAGATCTCTTATAATGCCTTCTGTGTTCAGTGGATTACCATCAATGTGGCAATTCAAGGGTACCGGGTTTTTCCCAAGGGGGATGACGACACATTTTTTGGCATTGAGCTTAAGGCCATAGTTCTAACACCCATCCTTGGTGTCATTGAGGCCTTTCTGTAGCGTGTCAACATCACTTAGGGAGTTAATAATAGCTCCCAACTTGCAATCATCTGCGAACTTTGTCAGCCAGAGTCCCTTCATTTTAGTGCCTTGGTGAAAAACACCTTCTTGGAATAACACATTCACCATCAGATATAAAAAAATTGCAAACAGGAAAAGGTGATTGCTGCTCATTTTATGCTGATGCACAATAGTGACTTTTCACTACTGACGAAGTGTTTTAGAAAAAAATTATTGTTTTTATATTAGTGATGATGTTTTGAAAAAGAAACTTTTATATAAAGAATGTATTTATATTCTGAAATTTAATACATTGGTTCATATAGGTTTTAATAGTGAACTAAATTGGAGAAGTGTACTTTAAGATAATTGTGTTCTAATGAATTAATTGTGTGTTAGTGTCTGTGATGAGTATAAATGAAATTCTGATGGTGAATGTGTTATTCCAAGAAGGTGTTTTTCACCGAGACGCTAGAATAAAGAAAGGATTATTACTAAGCAGTTTGTGTTCCATTCGTTTTGTGGTTGTATATTTTTTCAAGGATTGTATTGGTGTTGTTGAGCAGAGTCCCTTCATGTTGGCCTGGACTTCAGAGAAGTAGATACCAAACAGGAGAAGACCCAGGACTGAACCCTGTGGGACTCCACCCGTGACTGGTCTGCAGTCCAACTTGGAGTCAGTTACTTTCACACTGTGGGTTCTGTGAGCCAGTTTGCAACCCACCTAGTGATACAGGGGTTGATGCCTAACTTAGTGAGTTTTTCTACAATTCCTGAGTAGGGAATGGTACCAAAGGCCTTGGCCAGATCAAGGTAGGCTGTATGAACCACCTTGCCTGCATCCACAGCTCTGGTGACTGACTCAAAAAAGTCGACCAAGTTGAGCAGGCATGATCTACCCTTCACAAAACCAAACTATATAGGATTCAGAGTTTGAAGATTCCCTATATCCTTGTTTATTAGGTCCATGATGATGGATTCCATTGCTTTGCATATCAGACTCGGTAGTCTAATTGGGCGATAATTCCCAGGGTCTGTAGTCATGCCTCATTTGTGGAGATGGATGACTGTAGCAGTGTGCCATTCGGTAGGTATAAAACCTGAGGTGAGGCTGTGATTGAATAGGGCACACAGGTGAGGTGCTAGTTCACTCTGTAGTTCATGTAGAACACAGCCAGGGATATTATCACGTCCCATAGAAGCTGTATTCTTGACCTTGGACAGTGCTGTTTTAACCTGTGCAGCAGTAATACTGGGTGCCTGGCAATCTACTGGTTTGTGATTGGTCCTTTGGGGGGGGGGGGGTTAACGTGAGCACTGAATCTTTTGGCCAGTATATTGGCAATATCTTTTGGCTCAGTATAGGAAGTACTATTGTGCAGTAGCTCAGAGCAAATCTGGGTATTGCCGTGGAGATTTTTTACATAACTATAGAAGGTCTTGTGGTTGTCTTAACTATCTGCTGCAATTCTGTTTTCATAGCTAGCTTTAGAGGATTTGATGAGGGATCTCAACCTTTTGTTGAGGTTGATAAGGGAGTTTTTCCAGTCTTGGGACTTTGCCTTATTCCACATCAGTTTCCTCCTTCTGTTGTAGAGTTTGTTTATGGCAAAGGACCACCAGATTAGCTTCCATTTTTCTGAGGAGAGCATCTCAGCTCTATTGGGTATGGTGAGATCCATGCATTTGTTACCTTTGTGGGGGTTGGGAGGGATGTGGATTTCCAAGGTGATTAGTTTGTGGTTGGATCTAACCAGGGAGGTGTTGACTATTGGTGTAGAGCAACGGTCGCCAATGTTAGTAATGACCAGGTCAAGGATGTTGCTACTTGTAGTGGGGGGTAAGAACGAGGTGGTTCAGAGCATTGGAATTAATGAAGTCCAGAAAGCATTGGGCAAGTGTATTGGTAAATGAGTAGTTTTCCCAGTTAATGGAGTAGTAGTTGAAGTCTCCCAGTATGAGAGTGTTAGGTTGGACCCTAATATTCTCTAGAGTTCTTAGGAACATGGAGTGTGAGTCTTGGGACATGGTTGGGGACCTATAGCAGGCTACGACCTGAATCGCTGTCTTACCCAGTGTTAGCTGCACCTGAAGTATCTCAGATGTGTTATGTTGGGCTACTAGTCTGGAGGTGTGCGCATCCTTTATGAATATGGAAACACCACTGCCTTTGAAGCTTCGTTCCAAGTTCTGGGGCCGAAAGGTGTGGAATGAGTTATAGCTTGGTAGTGCATGGGTGCTTTCTGCTGCCTTCAGCCAGGTCTATGTTACAGCATAAATGTCGATGTTCTCCATTTTAAGGAGTGCTTCGAGCGAGTGCATTTTGAGATTTAGACTTCTAGAGCTGAGCAGCATGACTCTCACATTTCATTTGTTTGTAGCTGTTACGGTGGTAATTTGGTCTTTGGAACACCGCCTAAAATAGGCACTATAGGGGTGGCAAAAGCCTTGGCCAGTATCCAGAAGCCCAGGGGTGACAGATGCAGGCCATCTCTGCCAAAGCATCGAGGTCTGTCAATCATGTCATCCCTGGCAGACAGATACTGGATCCCCTTAGAATGACACCAGAAACTTAGACAATTGTTGAAATGAATCATTTTCTGCTTGAACTGTGGTATCATTCTGGTTGTTGGTAGGATGTTGCTCAGGGTTAGGGTCATACCCGCCTGGTCTACATAATCCAAGAGCTCCTCCATGTCTCTTTTCATGTAGTCCAGGGAGGTACGTCTCAGGTCATTCACACCCACATGTACAATGACAGAGTCATATTTGTACCTGTTGTTGAGGGACCTGTGTGTGTGTGTTATGTGGGGGATCCTGGCACCTGACATGCAGATGACTGTTGCTTTCTCCTTATTCAACCTAGTGAGTGGGACATCAGTGTGCCTCACTACTGAGTCACCTATGACTAGAATGTTGGGCATACTGTTTTGCCTTACGGGCTTTGGTTGAGTGGCACACTGTTTAGCAGAGTTATACGTCTCGTCATTAGTATTGTGTTGTGATGGTTGGGTGTGTTTCTGCCTTGGAGGTCTCTGCTGTTTGTGTAGATTTTTATTGACAGCCTCCACAAAGGTGAGTGTGTGGTTTGTGTTTTTCTGTGAAGGCAGTACTGGTGTGTGTTCTGGAGGGTTGTGTGTTCCATGTGGTGTGGTGCAAGTGTTGACCTTCTCCTCTTGACCAGCTATTTCGGTCTTGGTTAGAGAGTGCGTGACTTCCAGTTTGGATATACAAGTGCATCTTATAACATAGCAAAGAGATAGAATATGTATTTCATGTATTTTATGTATCTTGACCTATTTCTTTGATGAGTCTCTATGCTATTCATAGTTTCATTACTTTGTTGCAAGGTTCAATATTCTTAGTCTGAAAAAGAAAAGAAATGGGTTGGTTGATTGTCTAATTGTTTGATGGAGTATTTGATTGAAATTAATATATTAAGTTAAAGATATAAAAGGTGTGGTGAAACATAAGTTAAATGTATTCCTTGAGAAGGCGAAGGCCGAGGTACCAGAATGCAATAAAGAAGAAGTTTTTCACCATCTACCAGCGTGTCTGAGTGGCGTTCTCAGTTTTTTTCTACTTATTTTTTGCCAGTGTTTTTTCACTTTTATGATGTCGGTGAACGCTTCTGCAGGCGCTGAACCAGGAATTCCACCATCGAATCAACCAGTTAATTTTATTTCCATGTGGAAGGAGAGGGATGAAAAATTAGCATCCAGTGATCCCTGGAGCAGGGCAAGTACTGACTGTTCTTCCAAATACAATGAATTAGAAAAGGCTATGATAAAGGAAGTGACCACATACTATGATATCAAATTGCTAGAGAAGTACATCAGCCTGAATATAACTCCTAGAGGTTTACGGGTAGAACGTTTACCTGCCTATGAGTTTGGAGAAGAGGAAGCAGATTTGTCGGCAGAATGGAAGGCTGTTTCACTTAGTTGTACCATTAGTTGGCTGGGTATTCTCATTAGAAGAAATGAGAGAGTCCTCGACAGAGTTCGTACATCCATCTTGCAATTGCAGAAAGAACTGATCCGTGAAAGCTCGAGCAGTATTTTTGAAGGCAACATGATAGACATTAAAACTAGAGTGTCAAAAGTGGAGTCAGAGGTTATCACACGTAAGAAAAACAAGCTTTCCAGAGACATTAAAGATCATGAGTCTGGTAAGATTTTCTCATGGCAATACAGCTTTAAAAGAAAGCGCGGAACCAGACGTGACGTCAGGAGTCAGGCCAGAAGCGATTCAGTCGGGGATTCCACTTTTTCTTCAGTGGAAATGGAGTCGGCAGGGAGAAAAAGCGTTTCGTTCGAAAACTTGAATTCAACACAAGAAGTGGAGTCCAGGACGTTGGATGTGGCAGAGGATTCAAACCAAAATTCTACACAGAATGTTACACAGAATAAAGGGAAAGGGCGCCGTTTTCAAAACAAAAGCAACAGAAGATAACGACGAGACAATCAGTCCTTACAACCCTGGCTTCAATGTCTCTCCAATATCTGTCATCAGGGATGGCACACTTATGGACGATGTATCGACATTGAGCCATGACAGTGTTCATGATTCAGGGGTTTCATCTATAGAAGGTGAGTCCAACCGCATCTTAAATTATTCTATTTGTGACATTTCAGCTGAAAGAAGAAATGTGTTGCTGAAGGGGCCGAAGTTTGTTCCAACCCGTTTCCCCTCCTTATCTGACATTTTGTCAGACGTTAAGTCATTTTGCAGAAAGTTGCACTTAAGGGTGTTTTTTGAAGAAAATAGGACAAGCAGGGTGACGGAAAGGGGGTTGGAACTAAGTTTGAATAATTCTACGGACTCTGTTCTGGACAGTTCACTTATGGACATTTCTTTACACCAGAATGATTTGGTTGACATTTTTACAACCGAAGAGAATGCATTTAATGTGAATAATGACGGGTTTTGCACTGGTTATGGTAGATTTGATATGCCTAGAATGTCCCATGAAAGTAAATTTAATGCGCCCAGAAATAGTGCGGCATTATTGTTATTTGAGAAGACATTATTTAAGCAACTGGAGTATAAATACGAAATGTTCACTAGAAGTAAAAAATTGTACAATTTGAATAAAAAAGAATGGGATGCTTTGTTAAGTATGAAAAAATCTAGTGAACAATTTGTTTTTACACAAGCAGACAAAGGGGGGAACTGGGTGATTTTACCCAGGGACAGATATAACAGGATGGCCCTAGAGTTGCTAGATGATGTTAAAATTTATTCCAGGTTAGCTTCTAATATGCTAAAGGATTTCAACTCTGCACTATTAGAAATTTTGGAAAGAGGGGAGCGTCTGGGTTTTTTTACGTCTAAAGATGTGAAGAGGATGTATAGAAAAAATCCAAGGAATGCAAGGTTTTTCATCATCCCAAAAATTCACAAAGACGTGAGGAACCCACCCGGTCGCCCTATAGTTTCCGGGAAGGGCTCATTTTTGCAAAATGTGGGATTGTTTCTAGATTCGGTGTTAAAACAATATCTTCACAAGGTGCAGGCACATGTCAAAAACACCAGAGAAGTTTGCGTAGATGTAAAAGACATGTTGTGGGAACAGGACTTTTATTGGGCAAGTGTAGACGTCAAGTCTTTATATACAAGCATCAACACATTTTGGGGTTTGGTGTCCATAGAGAGGATGCTGGGTGAAGGTCCAAGAACCAACTATATAATACAATTGTTGGAATTCTGCTTAACTCACAATTGCTTTGAGTTTGAGGGGGAATTTTTTTTGCAGAATGAAGGGACAGCTATGGGGGCACCTTTTGCTCCTTCATATGCTATTCTCTTCATGGCCTATTTTGAAAATTCTTTCATTTACACTAACAATTTTTACAGGACAAAGGTGGTCAAATACAGAAGATATATCGATGATCTTTTGTTTTTATGCAAAGGGGATCCCGTGGATTTTGACACATTCATTTCGGAAATCAAAGGAAATCCTTATGGCTTGGACTTCACTTACATTAAGGGGGGTAGAAAAATTCAGTATCTGGATGTTGAATTTTATGTAGGTTCCAACAATAGGATCCAGCATAGACCTTTCTATAAAGAAACAGCTGCAGACAATTTTTTGCATGCCTCGAGCATGCATAGTGGGCTATTAATAAATGCTTTGCCCACAGGGGAGTTCAAGCGTATTGGACTTAACATTTCTGATTTAAGTTTGGTGGGAAGTGAGTTTGACAAAATAGAAAGCAAATTGAATTCAAGGGGTTACCCTGGGGCCATAGTTCGTTCTGCTAGAAGAAATGTTGAAAAGGAATTGGGCCTCCCAGTGCCCGAAAACTCTGAGATGCATGAGGAAAATATGGTCAGAAACAGAAGTTCAGGTGGACAAGTTTTCAAGTACAATTGCTTGGGAAATAATGAAGCAGAGTCCATTGAACAGGACAAATTATTTTTTGTCACCAAATTTTCTCAATTTTCTGAAGTTTTAAGGGACACAGTGCTAAGTTTATGGCCATTGGTCTTGGGAGATGATAGAGTAGGGAAGTTTTTCCCTAGAAAAATCATCTTCTCTTACGGCAGATATCCTAATCTAAAGGAGATACTGAACACTAGGTATTTTTCAAGGAGTAATATCAGTACATCAAAGGTAGGGACATATAAATGTGGCAAATGCAAGGTCTGCAGCAAAGTGAAGAACTTAGATGGCATAAAGATCAACAATAAGAGATATAAGGCTTTGGAATATTACGACTGTAACTCGGTAGGAGTAGTATATATTATTGGTTGCGGGTGTCATAAATGGTATGTGGGGCAAACTTCCAGAAAAGTTAAGTTAAGAATAATGGAACATCTGGGAGATATTAGGCACAGTAGACAGGACAGCCCAGTGGCTAAACATTTCATAGATTTTCACAAGGGGACAGTGGATGGATTCATATTTTGTGTTTTAGGAAGGCCAGTTAATATAGAAGGGGATACTGGATTTAACAAGAAATTATTAGAAATGGAGTCCAAGTTCATCTTGAATTTTAAAACTCTCGCTCCTAATGGTATGAATTTAGATATGTGAACTTTGCTAAGGTTAAAACAATGGTTATGTAAGACAGTCCTTCATTTATTATAGTAAACATATAAGTACATTTTGAATAACATAGATATTTATAAAAGTTATATATTTTTGCATTTTTGTATTTTTGTAATTATATGGTAAGGTTATGTTAATTTGTACATAATGTAATATGCATTCATGCATTTGAAACATTATTTTTTGAAAAAAACTATTTGGAAAAAAAATTTTTGTGTAGGGGGATATATTGTACAGTTGTGATCAATGCTATTTATGATACATTTAATAAGTGACACAACTAAAAGAAAAGAGAACATCTTGTTTTGCACAGTTATTTGTTTACAAGTGACATGAGATGCATATAGTATAAATGAAATTAATGTCATTCATTATAACATAGCAAAGAGATAGAATATGTATTTCATGTATTTTATGTATCTTGACCTATTTCTTTGATGAGTCTCTATGCTATTCATAGTTTCATTACTTTGTTGCAAGGTTCAAGATTCTTAGTCTGAAAAAGAAAAGAAATGGGTTGGCTGATTGGTTGATTGTTTAATTGTTTGATGGAGTATTTGATTGAAATTAATATATTAAGTTAAAGATATAAAAGGTGTGGTGAAACATAAGTTAAATGTATTCCTTGAGAAGGCGAAGGCCGAGGTACCAGAATGCAATAAAGAAGAAGTTTTTCACCATCTACCAGCGTGTCTGAGTGGCGTTCTCAGTTTTTTTCTACTTATTTTTTGCCAGTGTTTTTTCCCCAGTATCCAGAAGCCCAGGGGTGACAGATGCAGGCCATCTCTGCCAAAGCATCGAGGTCTGTCAATCATGTCATCCCTGGCAGACAGATACTGGATCCCCTTAGAATGACACCAGAAACTTAGACAATTGTTGAAATGAATCATTTTCTGCTTGAACTGTGGTATCATTCTGGTTGTTGGTAGGATGTTGCTCAGGGTTAGGGTCATACCCGCCTGGTCTACATAATCCAAGAGCTCCTCCATGTCTCTTTTCATGTAGTCCAGGGAGGTACGTCTCAGGTCATTCACACCCACATGTACAATGACAGAGTCATATTTGTACCTGTTGTTGAGGGACCTGTGTGTGTGTGTTATGTGGGGGATCCTGGCACCTGACATGCAGATGACTGTTGCTTTCTCCTTATTCAACCTAGTGAGTGGGACATCAGTGTGCCTCACTACTGAGTCACCTATGACTAGAATGTTGGGCATACTGTTTTGCCTTACGGGCTTTGGTTGAGTGGCACACTGTTTAGCAGAGTTATACGTCTCGTCATTAGTATTGTGTTGTGATGGTTGGGTGTGTTTCTGCCTTGGAGGTCTCTGCTGTTTGTGTAGATTTTTATTGACAGCCTCCACAAAGGTGAGTGTGTGGTTTGTGTTTTTCTGTGAAGGCAGTACTGGTGTGTGTTCTGGAGGGTTGTGTGTTCCATGTGGTGTGGTGCAAGTGTTGACCTTCTCCTCTTGACCAGCTATTTCGGTCTTGGTTAGAGAGTGCGTGACTTCCAGTTTGGATATACAAGTGCATCTCAAGTGCAGCTAAAAAAGTGCAGGAGAGGAGAGGAGAGAACTAGTAGATCTAAGGGGAAAATGAAGAGCAGACTTTGGCACTGCTCAGAAGCTTACAAACAGTCCTGGATACAGCAAATCTGTATGGAAGGCATGCAGACCCTGTATACAAAGCACTACAGCTGAAAATTGAAATGGAGTACCAAGTGGTTGTGAAACAGCAATGCTAACTATTGTAGCAGAGTGCTACCTGTCCATCTCCTAGACTCTTCTTCAGAAAACAGGCCATTGCTCAAAATATGAGTGTTCTTGCTGAACACGAAGGTAGCAGTGGTGATTATTTTGTGATTAGCTTCTGCCCCTCTAGTTTATAGAGGCAATTAAAATACACTTATATAAAACAATAAAGGTGTGGAAAACACAGAGATACACAAACAACTCAACTATCCAAACAAGCACTGCGGTCATGCAAAGGATTCAAAACCTTTGAATAGTTATTCTAAAAACACTGCTTTATTAAAAGTGCAAAGTAAAAATGAATTAAGCACTTTCGTCCCTGTACACTGGGACTACTTCAGAATTCAAACATACTTGCTACAGCTTTTTGAAAGGCTCCAAACAAAAAAGCGTTGAAGGTTGCTTGGGCTGATGCTTCATTAACCCACCGAGAAAAGTAGATGTCTGTGGACAATGACTATTGTAAGACTATCAAGGGCAGAAGAAGTGATGCCACCCTTTGCTGCCAATTTTGGAAATGCAGCATCCTGACTAATCTGTCCACGACACCTTCATCCTAATGGTAGTAAGTACCCAAGTCATATAAAAAATGCACACAACACTTTCCCAGTCTAGATAAAGTATGGGAAGATCTACAGACTCAGAAGTATGAACTGCGCAGTGGCAGGTCAGCTATCACACTGAATTTAATCAATGGAGACTTGTGAAAAATAGCCATTCACACTGAACGAGGGAAGCTTAACGTTAACCAGTACTGATCCAGCGAGACACAAAAGCTGTGCTAGATGAATCATTTCATCCTCGTAAGCTATCTGGCCAGTCAGCAAACAGCAGACACCATATTGGCCAATGGGACAGTCAACCAATTTCTAGCTGACAGGCAGTTATGAGGCTGGTTGCGAATCCTCCAACAGTTCTGATGCTCAGGATATGGGACACCTTTTCAACTATGAAAAACTCATAATGAAACCTTTCCCACCAGAGTGAAATGTGGATGAAGCATGTTAACTGCTCAAAAAGTGACAAAGAAATCTGGATGCACTATGGCCAAGGGCAAATAGTAGATGGACTGGACACTTGAAATTGGCCATAGTTGTGAGTGTGCGTGTAAGTGTGTGATGGGAAAGAAACAAGGTAGGGCTAGTCACCTGACGGTGTAATCTCTGGCTCTAGATGATTGTCACTGTTAAACTGATACCCCGACCCCATGTGCAAAACTGGGAAAAGGGATTGTGGATGAACTGATGAATTAAAAAATGAAGTAAAACGGGATTATTTATTGTAGTGTTATTCACCGCGTGCATTTACATCACTGACATGTGATAAATAAATATTAAACATTTTAATTAAATAATTAGGGTATAAGCAAATAAAAAGTATGTTCTGTAGTTGATGCTGTACCCATTGAAGGTATTTTGAGGCAAGACAGCAGTGTAGTATGTGTTAAAGATTGGTTTGTGCAGTCTTATTTTTGTCATATATAAAATTTTACTTATTTCCAAATGCATTATCTTGTAATAGTCTATACATATGATACTGGATGCATACAATATGTGTTACTTTCTCACTAGAAATGCTTATTTCTAAACACATTATCTTATATATTAAACTATAACCGTACATTGTATTGTATACTTCTCTAAAGTCAAGGTCAATGTCAAGGGGCTCTGGCTGAACACATTTGCAGACAACTGCAGATTACTAGCAGTCACAGAGTCCCTCACTGATGATAAAGTTCTCCAGAAAGGGCTGCCACAGACAAGTAACTTGTGTCAAAGCCATGTACTAGAACTAAATGCCAAGAAATGCAAAGCAGTATCCTTTGGGAAGTCATCCACCCCTGTTAACAATCATATTGACAAAATACCCACAACAGTCAAGCCAGTAGTCAGGCACTGTAGGACAAACATAGACCGTAATCTAGCTAATATACAAAGGTATGGCATCTAGGTCCAAGGAGGACATTATTCCACTATATTCAGCATTTGTCAGACCTATCATTGAGCATAATGTCCCCTTTGATATGACCCTAACCAGGCACATCCAACAACTGGAACATCTACAGAGGTTCCTCACTAACAGAATACAGGGTAGAAGTAATACATTCTATGCAGACCACCTTGAAGCCCTATCCCTGTATTCTGTCTCCTATAGGCTGTTGAGAGGAGATCCATGCCTGCCATATAATACATTGTCAGACCCCACCCTGATGGACTTCCTGCATACCTGAAAAGCAAACAGCTCCAGAGTTGCCCATTCTAGAGACTTAAACCTTGCCTGTGATATAAATAGGACCTGCTGGAGAGACAGGTATGTATCTCAGAGACTATTCCTTCTCTGGAACAGGCTTCCCATCCATGTGAAGCAGAGTTCCTTCCTAACACAATTCAAGTATAACTCGGTCAATTGGATGGGGAACAGGAAATTCATCCCTGGTTTGGCACCTTTGTTCCTAATGCACACAGGCAACTTATAAATGGTTCATCTCGTAGGCCCGTGCTTGTAAATGTTTCATCCCCATGGCCCTGCTTACACTTAGCAAGGGCACCATAACTTGTCAGTTATTTGGGATTCATGGCTAGGCTTAAAAAGCCATTAATGGTCATTAGTCTAGTACACACCTATGAACCTATTACATGTCACTATATTGTTTTGTTTTCTCATTAAACTGTGCTCATCTTTCCAGGCCTCGACTAAAAAGGGGCTCTTACAATCTCAGTCGAACCATCCAGGTTAACTAACACATATACAAACACACCAACAAAATCTTGAATAAAACTAAACAGAAGCCATCTGGATTGAAGGCTTTGTTATTCCTTACTTGATAAAAGCTGAGTTGTACTTTTATATAACTGGGTCTAATGTGCAAGCCAGCCTGTTATGAGCTATTCTGGGAGAAGGTAAAAATATTAATGCAATTATTGATATCTTTCTCTCTGTTAATGGAGTCATCACTGTTCTAAAGTTTATTATACAATTTAGAAAAGGCATCAATAATTTCATTGTTAAGACTCCATGGCAGAGAGAGACAGAGAGAGACGGAACCCTTACTATGACCCAAGATCAACTAGTGGCTCAGATGCTAGAGGAGCCTGGGAGGGAGTGGTGGGAAAGACAGGCTTTGCCAACTCACCTACACTTTAGAGACAGGGAGGGTTTCTGTGTGTGATGAGAGTGCCTTGATTATGGGACATATTTCTGGTAAAAACTACTGTATCTGGGGGGGGGGGGGGTCAGAGCTAGCTAATATTGCGTTCATTATAGCATATCAAAAAAATCCTGTCTGATGTACAGGCCAGCATATGTGACGCTGCAGGCTGCTCTGCTCTCCTTTTCAACCCACCATTGGTGTGGTCCATGCTTCCATTGGGATAGTACTCAAGGAAAAACTATAGTTCAGCACGGCAGCTGATGGTCAGCATGGGGCAAGCAATGGGTAGGGTTATTTCATCATTAGATCTAACAGTATTCTTTGTCTTTCGGCTTTTCCCGGTTAGGGGTCGCCACAGCGGAACTCCGGTCCGCTAATGATTGGTAGTTGATTTTTACATGCCGAGTTACCAGCCCTGACGCACAACCTTCAACGAAGGTGCGCCCATTCACGCATGTCTCCACGCAGAAGACGCTCTAGCTGAGAATCGAACCAGACAGCGACTTACTGTGAGGCGACAACACTACCGCAGCACCACCACCGTGGGTTAGATCTAACAGTATTACTGTTGCCAATTTCTGGAATGTTTGCAGGCCATCTTTGAATTTTATTTGCCAAAAATTCTAAGGGTACACGGATCAAAGTTGAGTATTTAGGCAACATTTTGTTTTCATAAAAGGATAAGTGTAATGACTTGAATATGCTTAACTCATGCTAAAGCTTTAATATGTGCACTATCAGTACCATTATAGTTACTAAATAGTCTATTTTCTAATGTTTTAAATTAATTGAGAATTATATTTCCGTTACTTTTTAATATATGATGCCTGACTTATGAGAATAATCCAAGTTCTGTTTTAGGCGCTATCTACTGTATATCAGGTTTAGCAGGGTATCAGGCTTAGTAAGACACTGAGTAGTAATGTAAGACTTTTTGTTAAATTACCAAAGACAGGTTCAGTGTAAATGCTGGACAGAGATGGGGAAGGGGGAATGTTTGTCACGTCTCATTCTTTATAAGAACTGACTTGGAATATGCAGACATTAACAGATAACTGGGATAAGAGGTTCAAGTATAAGATCTTGATGTAGTTTATGAATTCTGGTGCAAAAGCCTAATTTATACATGGTTTTGAAAATAAATGAATAATTAACTATCACACATTTTTGCTGTATCTACTGAAGATCAAAGATATTTCCCTCACCTTCTCTGAACACTTCACTACATCTGCTTTGCACATACTATGGATATTTAAATACGATGCCATTTCTATTTAATTTTACATGTGTGCTACTGCTTTGAATATCCACCTAAATGCCTTCCCAAAAAATATCTGAAAACTTCTAAAAATGCAGATATGTTTCCCACATTACAAGCTTCAATTTTCTGCCCTCATGGAAGAAACTATGGAAGTTTCTCAAAGGGGGGGGGGTATCTGTAATTAGTAACTTGCATTTCTGCCAAGTAGATGAGTATTATTAATTCCTTTTATGTATATTACATTCTGGAATTAGGCATATGAGCATTAATTTCTATTTATGTATGTTATAGAGTTATACTTTTCCACAGGCTTATACGCATATGTAAGCATTTTACTTCTTTTATAGTTAGCAAATGAGTGGTAATATGACCTATCTGTTATTTAACTGGCAATGCAAGTAAAACTTGGGTGCCAAGTGGTAATTATCATTTAGATTTATGCAAACATAGTTTTGTTTATTTATTGGTATTTGACATGCATTTCACTTTCCCCACTGTTATATATATATATATATATATATTTTTTTTTCTTTTTCCTCTTATTTCATTTTTTGGCTATATAAGAACTCAAACAGTTAAATTGTTCCAATTAAAATAGTCTCTTAAAAATAATAAGTAAACAGATGACTGGGTAAGCCCACTGGACACACAGCCCCTTTTCAGCTGAGAGCAATATCTGGTTAAGTCACTTTCTTGAGAGTCACACAGTAGTCGAATGGGGGCTGTAGGAATCAAAACCAAGAGTGCTGCAATGTCTAAGGGTAACAACACAGTGTTAAACCTCTGTAACACCACAAATACATATTTTGATCTTGAAATCAAATTTCACAATTTGATTACAATTTTTCATTATTTCCTTCTGAAATGGTGTAGTGCAGCGAGTTGATGACTTTTGCTATAACCTAACTGCTTTTAGAAGTTGCTAAACTATATAACATATTTGTTATCATTATCACTGTTTCTGTAATATTTGTTAGAAACGTTTTAGTTATTATTTCAGGCTCTTCTCAAAATATGAGGTTTTGGGGTTAAGCCTGGGAGACTGGACAGAGTTAAGAAGACTTCAGGACCTGCTTCTCCATATTGCGATATACATTAACACATCTGACACGATTATGTTCTCTACTCTTGGCATATAATTCTCTTAATAATGGCACGCGTTACTGAATATTGACAGAAGGAACCTGCTTCATATATAGTTAGCATATTAAAATAGATGTTTTTTTTCTTATTTTATAAATCTAGGATTTAAATTGCCTTCATAAAGAAAGAATCAAATAATAAATCCAAAACCTGGAAATGCAGGGTTGAGTCAAAGTAAAAGCACTTTTTCCAAACCAACTCACAAAGCTTTTGGGATACTCCCTTCATCAGTGTGTATCACATAAACTGAAACAAGCATTTAAATACTCATTTGTTATCACATGACACATTCTAATTAAGCCTAAAAGAACCACTCAACCATAATAAAACTATATAAAAAATCTTATACAAAATGCGGAGTTATTATGCACACAATGAGAGAAAGTCATATAACTTGTCACTAGATGAAAATGAGGCTCTTACTAGATTAGAAAAGAATAGCGATATTATTATCAAACAAACGGATAAGGGTGGGAGGAGTGGTGGCATTTGACAGACAGGTCTATAATGAATTAATGCTAGAGTTTTTGAATGATAATAAAACATTTGTAGAAATAACTCCTAATGAAATGTTTAAACATACAAGTAATATTAACATGAGCATATATGAAATGCAGATTAACAATGACAACAATATTGAGTTATTTAATTACTTTACAGTATCCTGCCCTGTCACTCCAGTTCTATACGGACTTCCGAAAATCCATAAAAAATTAATGCATCCCTCCATGCGACCTATTGTAACCAAGACCGGTTCAGTCACTGAGCCCATGTCGATTTATTTACAATGTACTCTTAGTAAATACTTATTTAAAATTTAAAGTTATATCAAGGATACAAAAGATTTTTTACATCAGTTATAGTGAGTATAAAAGCCTTGTTATTTTGTTTGTGACCCTGAATATCAAATTGCTTTTTACTGTGATACCTCTTGACTATGGCCCAGAGGCTTTACAGAACTTTTTATGTAAAAATTCTGACATGCATACCAGAGATATAGAAACATTATGTGAACTAGCTGAATTAGTGTTGGCTAATAACGTATTTATGTTCAGTGATCATGCCAATTGTTTACCAGGAAACTCCAACTGGGCATGGATCCCATTTTCAGTGGAGGCCCGGGGAGAAAAACTCCACAAAGATCAGTACAGCAAATACAGTAATACAATACACATTTTAATAAAGTACAGTACACAGTCAAAAAGATAATAAGGTGCAGTTTCACGGCCAAGAAAGGACCAAAAAGTAAATATACTATAAGGAGCACAGTGTATTACAATAAACAATACAGTTGAAAGGACATTTTGTTCAGTCATATGATTACATTCATCAGTGGCTAGTACAGTAAGCACACACCTTGTTATTAATGTGATAATTTGTGGGGATGTCACTCTCCCCAAAGGGGATGATGATGCATTTCTTGGCATTCAGTTTGAGGTCATGTTTCTGGCACCAGTCATTTATTTTGGTGAGGCCCTCTTGGAAGATATCCACATCACTAGCTTGTAGTCATCTGCAAACTTGGTCAGCCATAGCCCACTGGTTTTGGCCTGCACCTCGGAAAAGTATTTCCCAAAAAACAGAGGCCCCAAGAACGATCCCTGGGGTACACCGCTCGTTATGGGTCTACTGCTTGAGGTGGCTTCCCCTATTTTGACTAGGTGGTCTCTATCAGTGAGCCATTTTGCTACCCATCTGGTAATATACGGATTGATGCCTAGTTTACAAAGTTTATCTATTATACCCAAGTGGGGAATTTTATCAAAGGCTTTGGCCAGGTCAAGGTAGGTAATGTGTACCATCTTTCCTTCGTCCATGCCTTTGGTGACTGTCTCAAAGAAGTCAACCAAATTTAACAGGCATGACCTTCCCTTGACGAAACCAAACTGTATAGAGTTGAGTTTTTGGAGGTTGCCAATGTCCTTGTTAATGAGGTCCATGATAATCCATTCCATGGCTTTGCAGATCAGGCTAGTTAGGCTGATGGGTCTATAATTTCCTGGATTGGTGGATGTTCCACCTTTGTGCAAAGGGATGATAGTGGCTGTCCTCCACTCGGCTGGGACAAAGCTGGTACTCAGGCTTTGGTTGAATAGGGTGCCTAATGGTGCTGTACGTTCCTGCTTGAGTTCATGTAGGATGCAGCTTGGGATGTTATCGGGTCCCATGGAGGCCGTATTTTTTGCCTTTGAAAGTGCAGTGATGACTTGCTCCCTAGAGATAAGGGGAGGGGGCAGGCGCTTGGGATGTCCTGATTTACTCATGGGGGGGGGATTAGAGGGGTGAAGTCTTCACTGAACCTGTTTGCCAGCAGGTTGGGTATATCTACGGCTTTTGTGTACGTGGTGGCCAGCAATTCTGAGCAGATCTGAGTGCTTCCTTTGAGATTGTGGATATATGTGAAGAAGGCGTTATGATTGTCTTTAGCAGATATGGCCAAATTGTACTCAAAGTTTGCTTTGGAGTATTTCACAAGTGCTCTTATTTGCTTGTTCATACTAAGGAGAAATTGTTTCCAATTAGTCACTTGCTCCTTCTTGGTCCTGAACAGCAACTTTTTCATTTTATTATAGAGTTTGTTTATTGCAGATGCCCACCAGACAGGTTTACTCTTCCTTGAGGAGGTTGATTTTGTCCTGTCGGGTATTCTTGATTCCATCCCGCTATATAAATGCTTGTATAGTACTTTGGTGTAGGTTTGGACATTTGTGCCAGTTTCTACAGAGGAGGAGGGGGCTGTGAAGCTGTTTATACCTTCCCTCGTGAGGTTGTAATCAGCTTCGGAGAAGTTTTTATGTTTGACCCTTTCTGGGAGAGGGGAGGTTCGGGGGAGATTGTGACTTCGAAAGTGACCGCTTTGTGATCGGATCTTACCAGGGAGAATAACACTGTAGGGAAGCTGCAGCAGTTACTCATGTTGGTTAATACCAAGGGCAAGACATTATCACCTCTTGTGGGGGTTGCAACCATCTGGCCCAAGGCATTTGCATTGCCAAAATCAAGTAATCTCTGGGCAACTGTGTTTTGGCATGAGTAATTCTTCCAATCTATGGATGGATAGTTAAAGTATCTCAGGATCAGGGTAAAGGTTTGAATCTTGATTGATTCGAAGAGGTCCATATAGGTGGAGTGGCATCTTGAGTCAAAGATGAGGGCCTGTAGCTAGCTATGATTTGAATAGGGACCTTGTCAATGGTTAACTGCACCTGGAGTATCACCTGGGAGTCATACTGTTTGACCAGCCTGGAGGTGTATATATCTTTAATATATATTGAAACTCCACCTCCTTTTGCTTTGCTACCCATGGTTTTGGGTCAGAATGTATGCTAGGATGAGTAACCTTATATGGCTAGGGTTCTCTCCACAGATTTGAACCACGTTTCGGTTCAATGTTTTGGTCAGATCCAAATAAGTGGGGTGAAATGAATGATTGCTGCCTACAACCTGTGTGACCTTCTTGAAGAGATCAACTAAACTGAGTAGACAGGATCTCCCACTGACAAATCCAAACTGATATGTCAAGCCTGATAAGGGTTTTTTTAAAGAAAATTATTAATTTAACATATGTAAACAGAAAAGAATAAATTCACCTTCTCATATTGTTATACAATGACAGGAATACATTGAATTGTCAAGGATACAATCAACATATTAAGACTCTTGGTATTTCAATAGCAACATTTCAAGGTTATTCCAACAACTAAAGGTCTTACTATGATTTACAGATCTTATTCTGATCACTTCCTTTTTCAGTTTTACATATTACGTTTGTTAAATTTAAGCATTCTTTGAATGTAGAAAATAAGTCCAATTTCCAATTTTTTGTAATAACTTTTCTGGCCACTGCCAAGAGAGCCCAAGAGTTTTTGCTCTTTGGTGCTTACAGATACAGGAAGTGGAACATTCATTAGTATTACTGATCTAGTTAAAAAACAATTATATAACCCTCTAAAAAACATACTTATCTCTTCCCAATATGCATTCATTTTTTCATTCATAAACATGCATGTCCAATCAGCTTTTATACCTTTACATCTCCAACAAACTGAAGAAGTCATTTTACTAAACTTAGAGATTTTATATGGAGTAACAAACATTCTGTGTATGTATTGCCACATACAATTTTCAAGTATAAACATGAAGAAGTCTAACTGATTTAAGTAACAACGTTTTATTCATACCATCTACTGACACTCAGTCCACCACTATCTAAAAGGTTCCAGAATTTTGCATCAAAATTATTATTTATAATTAGCTTATATAGCTTGGACAAGCTTCCTCTGTATGTCAACCAACAGCATTTATTTATTCATATAATGGAGGAATAATGTTTTGTTCCTCTTTACTTACATTATCCTGATAAGGTTTTTGATTTCACTGTTTATGAGGTCAAACATGATGTATTCAAATGCTTTACAAATCAGACTAGTTAGGCTAAAGGTTCTGTGATGTCTCTCTCTGGGCCAGTAATCAAGGAGCCTGAATCCTCACCACTGACACTGGAGAGGGACGTTCACTTCAGACAAAAATTGATACACCCAGTATTTCCAGATGCAGCTCTCTGCATCAAGCACAATTTCTCTTAAGAGCACAAAGGGAACACACTCAATCTGGGGTCTGGATTTCTCCATTGTTTCCCTCCAAGTCCCCAATAAGACTCACCACTGTCACAGCTATAAAGTTGAGTCATCAGCAGAGTGTCCAAGCCAAGTCCTCCACCACTCTCTCTGTAAAATCAGTACTCTGTGCCCTGAGCAGCTGATGCACACACTCTTTGAGATTTGATTTGCTCACACACACACACACACACACACACACACACACACACACACACACACACACACACACACACACCTGGGAAATTTTGGCACAGGTTTACAAGCTATGAACCTCTGTCCAGACTAATTAAACTGCCACCAGACACTCCAAAGCCAGCTGCTGTAAGGCTCTCACAAGGGTACCCTATTATACTGAGTGACATTAATATAATACAAATTATAGTGTTTGACCAATGCAGTAAGGCTTTCAGGAGTGGCCACATTGTCACCAATCATATATAAGTACTCTCAAAGGTTAAAATATTATTTAAAGAGCCAGACACAATAAAAATATATATTTGATAATAAATAATAAAAGAAAATGAAAATACAAAATACTTTTTTACAATAAACACCGGAGTTTCATTCACAGGAAATACTAAAATATCATAAAGTAAATAGATTCACACAGATACAGAAAAACAGTACTTAACTAATCTCACTATATTTTCCTGACTGATCTAAATAATTACTATTCCCTGGTTCACTTACTAGAGCAAGACAAGATGAAGTAGGTGAGTGATCCTTCTATGTCAGGTTCCAAAAACAGAGTGCCCTGAGACTCCTCTCTCATCTGGTATTAAAACATTATTTTTGACCTAGATTACAGAATGTCATCACATAGCTCTGGCCACCTGACTTCTGGTTCCCTTAATACCCCATTGCTATAAACTGAACCAGAATTCAGCATATATGTGTTACCATACACACAGCTCGAGATTTGCTGAGATGTGTTATAGCATCTGGAAACAATAAAACAATAAAACACTTCCACTCTTCCTACAGGATCTAATAAACCATTCTCTGGCACAGACAGTTAGTCTCTGGCTGCAATTAGAACTGTAAGATATAATCTATATGGCCTAAATTAAGTAATTTAATTTCTTACTATTTTTCAAAGTTACCTGGACTGAGATCAACCTCTTCTCTTCTAGTATTCTGTTAAAACATACACATTTAATCAGTTACAATATGTTCAGGATTCACTGTTGGTGCAATTTTTCAACACAAGCATCTGTACAAATCAGTCTGATATACAAATGATATGCAACTCTTTACAAATTTCCAGCCAACTGTGCTGGCATATGTTACACATCCACTGCCTTGCTTCTCCTACCATAGCTGGTAATACCTCAAACAGTCACATCTATAGTTTCTTAGGTGTGTCGTTGGGATGCTCTTCTACAAGGGTTATTGCCATTGTAGTTCACACTACGTAGGGAAAAAATCCTGAAGCTGAGCTCAGGTTAAACAATATTTCTGTGGCAGGGCTAGCCACCAAGCAATGTGAACCTTGTCTCTAGATGATTGTCACTGTTGAAGTGACACCCCGACCCCATGTGCAAAAATTGGAAAAGGGTTGTGGATGGATGAATGGATGTTTGGAGCTATTTATTAGTCATCCAGGTAAATCCTCATAGAAGTAGTCATTTTCGTCTGAGATACCACCTTTGGTATATGTTGCCTTGTGATACTAGGAAGTAGAAAGGGACTGAATTTTGTTTTGGGGTAAACTTTGGAATAAATCTGTCTACTAGTACATTTGCCATATTTAATGGATCTATGTGGGTGTTGCTTTTTTAAATTGTTGAGAACATTGCAGGTTATTTCTTATTTTCCTAATTTAACTAAAGGACAATGTATTTATTAAAAAAAAAAATTAACTTCACAGATTTTGAACATGGATACACATAAAATTTATAGAAAAGAAAACAAACCATTGTAAACATTTTTGATAAGATTCACATATTATACATATATATTTACTTTTTTAAAAATGATCATTTACTCAAACATTACATAAACTGCTCAGGTACTGCCTTCACTTAAATTTTACTGCTCCTCCTAAACATTATGCTGCATGTATTGCTCTCACAAATGATATATATATATATATATATATATATATATATATATATATATATATATATATATATTCTCCCCCCTTTCCCTTTTCTAAAAATGCCACCTCCAATTCTTTTAACAACAAGATAGTATTCAATAATTCAGCTAGAGTTAGTTAAGATTTTGATTTATATATTTTATTTTAATTGCTTTTTTTTGGCAACTAATAGCATTAAATTTAGCAAGGCCTTATTATGTGCAGGCAATTCAGATCTTATATCCCAGCTCAAAAAATCATTTCCTTAACTGCAATAATTTACTCCCTAACCATTTCTAACAAATTAGTCTGGAAAAAATGATATAATAATTAAATGGGAAAAAGAAGTAATGCACTTACCATAATGTTCCACGTGAGTTGTTCTTCTCACCTTCATTATTACTGATGGGTTCGGAGCCGATCCTCGGCTCCAAGTCGGCCAATTTGCAAAGCTCAAGGTCTCTAACAGCTCAAGGCTGCCAACTAGCCTAAAACCTACCCCAGATTACAAGGAAATCATACAGACCACTTGTGAGAGGAAACTCCTCAGGAGAACCAAAACCAAGATATAACCTCTCGAACTTCCAGACATTGGATGGGGGTAGGTGGGGGGGGGGTGTCGTAATAATGAAGGCGAGAAGAACAACTCACATGGAACGTTATGGTAAGTACATAATTTCTTTATGTGAAGTTGTTCAATCTCGCCTTCATTCTTACTGATGGGTAGCATCCCCAGCACCACAATCTTGGGTGGCTCACAGGAGTACCTGCTTAAGGACAGCAGACCCAAATGAAGCTCTGTCCCTAGAGGCCTTGTCTACTTTGTAGTGAGATATAAAGGTATGTGGCTTTGACCAGGTGGCAACTGCACAAATTGAATCAATAGGTAGCCTGGTCAAAAAGGCTACAGAAGTAGAAACTGCTCTTGTAGAATGAGCCTTGACTTTGTCATGTAATGCAATGCCTGCTTCACGGTAAATAAAGGATATACAATCAGAGAGCCATTTAGACGAGGTAGATTTGGAAACCGGTGCACCTTTTTTAGAATCCGAGAAGGAGACAAACAGCTGATCAGCCCTTCTATGGTCTTTTGTCCTGTCCAAATAGAAGCAAAGTTGTCTATGGACGTCAAGTTTGTGAAGCATATATGCCAACTGATTTGAGTGATTGGGAAAGAAAACAGGTAATTCAATCATTTGATTAAGTGTGAATTCGGAACAAACTTTTGGTAAGAATGACGGATTCACTCTGAGGGAAACCCCATCTTTGTGAAATATTAAGTACGGCTGCTTAATAGAAAGGGCTTGCAACTCCGAAATTCTGAGTGCTAATGTACTGGCCACCAAGAAAATGGTCTTCCAAACAAGATATTTCAGCTCACAAGAAGAGGCAGGTTCAAAGGACGGGAGAATAATCTTGGACAGGACTAAGTTTAAATTCCACGGAGCAGTAGGAGATCTGATTGGTGGTTTTAAGTGCATCATACTCTTCAAAAAAGCCTTAGCCTACTTATTAGACATAATACCATTTTCAGATGCACCTATAAGAAAATTAGAAATAGCAGCCAGTTGGACTCGAATGGTTGCTGCTGCAGCTCCTTCATTGAACAGTTTTGTTAGAAATTCCAAAATATCCGAAATGGATGCCAGAAAAGGGACAATGTTATTTTGCTAGGCCCAGATGAAAAACCTTTTCCACTTACTGAGATAAAGTTTCCTGGCTGAAGATTTCAAGAGAATATGTCGAGCCTCTTCTGATAAATTCTGGAACTTGGTTATTCTGGGAATTGGAGCAACCAAGCTGTCAGTTTGATGGACTGGAGAGAAGGGTGAAGAGCTCCAGATGAGTGGGTCAACAGATCCGGCACTGGGTCTATCCAAGGCTCCTCCAGTAGATGAGACTTCAAAAAAGGGAAACAAATCTGATGAGGCCAATATGGGGATATTAAGATAAGTGTCCTACCCAGAAAACTGGCTTTCTGTAAGACTATGGGAATCAGGGGAAATGGAGGGAAAGCATAAAGGAGTCCCGGGGGCCAGTCATGGATGAGTGTGTCCCTCGGGGGTTGTTCCAGTTGAGGGATCAGAGCAAAGTAGTTGCTGCACTTGGTGTTTGTGGAGGTGGCAAAAAGGTCGTAGCAAGGCTGACCCCATCTGCGGAAAATCATTTCCGCTACTTCGTTCTTGAGAGACCACTCGTGAGGCAACAGAATAGCTCTGCTGAGTCTTTCCGCTCTCACGTTGGATTTCCCCGGGATGTGCTTTATCATCATAAAGCGCTGGATGGGCTCTGCCCATTTCCATAATCATAGAGCTTCTCAACACAGGGGGTAAGATTTGGTTCCTCCTTTTTTGTTTATGTACCAGACTACAGACATGTTGTCTGACTGAATCGCAATTGTGCCTAGAGGAAGTGAGTCTTGAAAGGACTGCAACGCTAAAAGAACCGCTCTCATCTCCAGGACGTTTATGTGCAAATGAGCCTCGTGAGCCTGCCATGTACCTTGGGCTGTCTGTCCCTGATAATTCCCCTCCACCCGATTAGGGAGGCATCGGTGGTCACTGTTGCAACTGGAGCCGAGAGAACAAATGGACGTCCCACAGTCACCATCTCGGACGTTAGCCACCACCGAAGATCGTCCTTGCAAGAGTTGGTTATCAGAACTAGGTGATTCATCAGTAAGTCCTGAAATGTCCACTGTGTGAATAGCAGCCACTGAAAAATGCGCATGTGAGATCTCGCAAGGGGTATTGCAATAATCGCTGCTGCCATTCTGCCGAGAAACTTGACAATCTGCGATGCTGGTGCCTTTTGTCTTGACAGGAGATCCACAATTTGTTGTCATAGGGTAGGCACTCATTCTGGAGGGAGCTTCAGGGACATGCTGACCGTGTCTAAGTCTGTTCCTATAAATACTGTACACTGCAATGGCAATAAAGCAGACTTTTCTGAATTTATCGTAATACCCAGTTGGAAACACAGATCTAAGGTGGTGTCCCTTTCCTGAATAAGTTGATGCCTGGTGGGAGCGGTAAGGAGCCAGTCGTCCAAGTAAGGAAACACCCGGATTCCTAAATGTCTCAAGTGAGCCATGACCACTGCCATGCATTTGGTAAATACTCTGGGGGCTGTAGTCAAAACAAAGGGCAGGGCCAGAAATTGGAAGTGACTGGCTCCCAGCCTGAAGTGCAGATGATCCCTGGATGGCCTGGCTATTTTGATATGGTAGTACGCATCTTGGAGATCTATAGAGCACATCCAATTGTCCCCCTCTAAGAACGGGAGTATGGACTGAAGCATGACCATCTGGAACTTTGTCTTCACCACATATTTGTTGAGTCTGCTGAGGTCCAAAACAGGTCTCCAGTCCCCTGTCTTCTTTGGTACCAAAAAAAATCTTGAGTAAGTTCTGGATCCTTGCTGCTCTGCTGGGACTGGCTGGATAACTCTTTTTTTTGCAATAGTTTTTGGACCTCTACGGATGCCACATCCCATAGACTTGGTGGAACGTCTGGGATTCCTATTGTTGGTCTGGGTTGTGAAAGAAAGGGGATGGAATATCCTCTGGATACAACATTTTGTACCCATTGGTCTACTGAGATTTTTAGCCAGTCACCTAGGTACAAAGACAAACGTCCCCCGACTGCCTCCAGAACAGGACAGTCAGGCCTCCTTTCAGGAGTGCTGATAGGGCTTCCAAAGGAACTGATCCTTGTCATCCTGGTTTTGTGGACCCCCTCTGCCGTGTGGGCGTCGTCTTCCATCATTGCCTCCCCTTCTGCCCCTGGAGGAGGCTTCACCTTGTGAGTTCGGAAAGGCTCCTTGGGTCTTATGGAACCACATTTTCCATCCCTGTTGACCTTTGGGATAAGGTCTAGTAGGGGTAGAAAAACGGACTCCTAAGGCAGATAAAGTCTTACCATCTTGCTCACATCTGATGAGGGTCTCTTTAATTTTTGGTCCAAACAAGGAAGATCCATCGATGGGGGCATTCACAAACAATGACTTAAAAGGTTCCACAAAAGAACATAAGCGCATCCAGGAATGTCTTCACAAAGCAATTCCTGTACCCGCTGCTCTACTCATTCCATCAGTTGCGTAAGACACAAGGCGCATGGAAGAGTTTAGGATGGATTTGAGGGTAGCAAGCTGAGACGTCACTTTGTCCGCTGCTGAATCAGCTACTGCACCCTGGAGAGTATCTCCAAGCTCCTTCAGGAGATCTCTCTGAAGCCTTGTGAAGTGGATTAGATAGATAGTTCAATGACTGAAGGGCAAAGGTCGTAGAACTGAACATGCGCTTCCCATATCTGTCCATGATCCTAGACTCAATAGAGGATGGACAGACGTAGAAGTCTCCAACATCTCTTTCTTAGTGGCTTTGTCCGCTGCTGAATCAGCTACTGCACCCTGGAGAGTATCTCCAAGCTCCTTCAGGAGATCTCTCTGAAGCCTTGTGAAGTGGATTAGATAGATAGTTCAATGACTGAAGGGCAAAGGTCGTAGAACTGAACATGCGCTTCCCATATCTGTCCATGATCCTAGACTCAATAGAGGATGGACAGACGTAGAAGTCTCCAACATCTCTTTCTTAGTGGCTGCCGCCACCACCATAGCATCAACAGGTCAGGGTTTGGATAAGAAGGACTTATCTTGAAGCGCTGAAATGTATTTGTTGGGCCTCCTAGGGACAGGCTCCATAGAATCTGGTGACTCCCACGCCCTTTGAGACAAAAGATCCATGAACTCATTGAAGGACAGAGACACCCAAGAGGTGGAGGGTCGGGACCCAAAAGCCTTCAGGAGCACCGATTCATCCTCGGTAGGGTTTAGGGGTTGACAGTCACCCCTCTGCTTAAGGATCTCAAGGATATCCCCAAAGGAGATATCCTCAGAGGGGGACCTTGGGGACCCTTCCAATTCCTCCAAATCGGTGTCCGATGTAATGGATTCCTGAGGGGAATCTAAATGTCTCCTCTTACATAACCTCTTCGAAGGGACCTCCTCAGTGGGAACTTCTGGGGAGGTCTCGGAAGAGCAGAGCTCCCCCAAATGGGCATCCTGAGGCTCTGGGTCCCTGCGCTTATAGTGAATCTGTGGTAGCGGAGACGTTTCAGGTGCTTTTCGGGAGGAGTTGGCCATATCAGAGGTTGTAGCTGTCTGTGGGGGCAAAGCTCTCCTCATGGCATCGAAGGCACCATGGCTCGGATGTGAGGAAGCACCCGGGACCGAAGATACCTCCCGCACCAGAACCGCTGCTTGAGTCGAAGCCGACTGAATTTTCGCTACTGCTGGATCCTGTAAAAGTCTCTACAACTCAATCTATGTCCAAATCAGAGAGTCTGGAAGCCCGAGAGGAAGCACCGACGGAGCCGATGAACCCAGAATTGGGGTTCTCAAGGTAGGAGACGCTGGTTCCAAGATTGGGGACCAGCTCCTACCAACTATCTGTACATTCGGTTCCGATGACAATGGAACCGAGACAGGAGCTTTCTTAGATGATTTCGGAACCGAAGAGTCCTTCGGACCCGAACTAGTTGAAGAAGCTGGTGAAGAAGATTTTGGTTTTCTCAGAGCAGAATCCAAATCTGATTGAAAAGCAGACTTAATCAATCCATGCTCCACTAACTTACGTTTCCTTTCAGCCAAAACTCTAGCACTGAAACCATGACAAATGGAGCAAACCTCCTGTAAATGGATCTCACCCAAGCAATACACACATGTGGAGTGGCCATCAGTTATAGACATCTTCTGATTGCATTTAGGGCATCTTTTATCCCTGATTTTGCCTTCTCAGACATAGTATCAAGAATACAGTAGTCAGCAAGGAAAACAACAATATACTGTCAGGAAATGAAACTAAGCCTAACCGGCCACAAGTACAAAAAGGCAGCTTATTGTAGCGGATTCATAATGTCTATAGTAAACAGAGAATAAGCCTAACAGGCTAAGGTAAATAACAAAAAACTGCCTAAAAACAGCTAAGAGCCTTACTGGCTAACACAAAATTGCAGAAAACTGCAAAAGCCTAACTCGGCTAAGGATAGGGCAAATAAGCCTAACGGCTAAACATAGATATAAGAAAAACAGGGGTCAACGCCCAACAAACTAGAAAAAATGGTTTATGTCAAAAAGGCGATATAATCCATAAACAGATAAACTGTCCTAACTACAAGCCTATGTAAACACTAACAAGAAAAAATAGGATTATTCTGAAAATTTTAGCACAAAATAATAAACTTATCTCTCTAACGGCCTGAGCTGTAGAGAAACGCACGATCAGTTGCAGCGGCAAACTAGGTCTGCAGACTGTAGTGATGCATTGTTGGATAGGGCTCTGGCCTCGAGTTGTTAGAGACCTCGAGCTTTGCAAACTGTCCGGCTCCGAACCCATCAGCAAGAATGAAAGCGAGATTGAACAACTTCACATCTGTAGCTATGACCACAGATGACAATGCGCACGCAGTCTATCAAGATTTTCCTGGTATTGTTGATCCTTTCCACAGGACAGACTTACTTTATGCAACATGAGGAAAGTATGTAGGACAAAATAAATAAACAGAGAAACACATTTTATTTGTGATAACAAAAATCAAGAGTACTTTGAGATGAGCAAGGTGGATTAGACCTAATACATTTAAAGACTTATCACCTAGCAACTTAAATTAGGTTTCTGTACTTAGCGGAATATAAAGACTACCTACCTAAATGGAAGGAAATGAGAGAAGAAAAAGCAAGAGGCAAAGAAGGGTGTGTTGCTTGGAAATTTAGACACAAAAGTTAAATAACAAAGACAGATGTGGAACTATATGCCTACAATTAACTAACAGAGATTCTTAGGAAGGAGAGGATAACTGAATAATACATGCAGTTGGTTCCCATAGGTTATAGTGTAACCGATAAAGCGGAACAAAGAAGGAACTCTGTAACTAAGAATTGGAAATCTTTGAATACTGATCCAAGGTACTGACTGCAAATAAAACATTGCCAAATACTGAACTGGGATAAGGCAAACCATGACTTTAGGATACCAGATAGATTATACCTAGCATATAAGGCTCTGATCATAGAAGGAAAACAAATAGAGGATAGACTACAATAAATTAGAAACGTGTGGCTTAGTAAAGCTTCTCATGTAGGCTAGATTCTGCCTCAAAGAAGAATATTTGTAGAGCATATAAGGTCTTCATAGACAATCACATGAGACTTGATGACAGCCTTAGGGCAAGTTGGAATGAATGTATTGCTAGTGCACACGCAGTGAGAGCCTTAATAACTATAGTGGTGAAAACAACATTACACTTAAATTCATTCTAGGTAGACTAAAGTGGTATAAATAATGAAAGAAATAAAATGGAAAGAGATTTCATTCTAAGACAGAGGAAGGGGAAAATAATTATTGTAAATGGTTGTAGTGGACTCAACAAAGGATGAATTTAAAAATAGCTGATGGGGGAGCTGCGGGGATTGATAAGTGGTACAATTATAAAAGAAGTAAACTGATGCAGTTTTGTTTTATCACACGGTATTAAAGATTTAGGACTTTTTATAATAAACTGAAAGCGGTGATGATATGTGTTTTTCTTTCTTGCTAAGTTGCCAAGGAAGTTGTAAAAAGGATGGGTAAGTTATATAAACAGGATCTGTACTGAGATTATATACAGTAGCAGTGGTATGATAATTGTGAATATAGTTTTAGTCAACTAAATAAAGGGGGTGGAAATGTGTGAAATAAAGTTTCAATGAGTAAGCTAATCCAGTGATAAATGTACATAGATAAGCAATATTATATCCTGAAGTCATACTGTCTGCATTAGACCTCTACAATATAAAATTAGTGAAAATGTATATACGCTGATTTTATATGGCATGTAACAGAGGTAATGTTTCAAGAATGTCTTCCATGCATGAGGACTGTACCAGTTGCAAAATGACTGAATGCTATATTTATAAAATAACAAAAATGTCTAACAAAGGACTCTGTTGAGAAATTTTAAAATCTGCCAAATCATTACATTTCCCAAAAATATTTTCTAAATTACTTCGCTTTTTTTTCCCATCACACCTCCAGCACATGGTTATCTAATTGAGGAACATTTATCTGAAGTCTGTTTGGGGTACAACAACCTATGCAAACAGTTCATTCCAAAATCCTAAACATTCTAGATATTGTTTCATATTTGGGAACCATATAAATGTCCTCCCACTATTTCTTTGTATACCACCACCCTTCCATTCTCACGTCCCAATATTTGCTAACCTCATTTGATAGACTTTTACATGCTCTACTAGTTAACACTTTTAACAGCAATTTGTGTTCTAGACTCAATTAGACCTCAAACAGAACTGGTCAATCACTTGGCACACCCCTAACCCTTTATTTTTGCTCACTGCTTCTCTCCTGTTATAATTCCCTGCTAAAGATGGCAGTCTTTAACTAGTAGTCCAAACTTCCGCTTGGCCTTATCCCACTCTATTATCTTTGCTAATTTTCTCAAATACATTCCAGCATTCTTTTTCCTTTTTTTTTCTATGCTCCATACTTGTAGTCATCTCTATTGGTAAAATCAGCTTTTTTCCATTCCCATGTTGGCTTAGTTCTTAAAATATGTCCTGCAAATGTGTAAATGTAATATTCTTTATAGTTGTTGCTGTTATTTTCCTGAAATCAAAATCCTACTTTCTCCTTATTTCTTGAACTAAACCCCCCACGTTTTTCCTCATCATGACTTTCCACTTTGATTTGTAGTCTTCTGCTTGTGTTATGTTTACAAGCCTTAACAACTTAGCTCTAAAGAATGCCTTTAAATCAAGCAATCATACACTACCCCATTCCATGGGAAGAAACAACTTATCCCACTTAACGTTTGCCCTCATTCTTAAACTGTTTATTAATCACAGTCCATAACATCTTCTCTGGTTGATAAAAATATACCTGATATATCTACAGTGGATATAAAAAGGTTTACACACCCCTGTTAAAATGCCAGGCTTTTGTGATATAAAAATATGAGACCACAGTAAATCATTTCAAAACTTTTCCCACCTTTAATATGAACTATAACCTGTAGAATTCAATTGAAAAACAAGCAAATCTGCTAGGGTAAAAAATAAAAAATGTAGCATATGCTGGTTGCATAAGTGTGCACACCCTTAAACTAATGCTTTGTTGTGTGTGCACACACTTAAACTAATAAGCACCTTTTGATTTAATTACATCATTCAGACTTTTTGGGTAGGAGTCTATCAGCATGGTACATCTTGATTTGGCAATATTTGCCCACTCTTCCTTACAAAAGCGCTCCAAATCTGTCAGATTGTGAGGCCATCTCTTATGCAGCACAGCCCTCAAGTCACCCCACAGATTTTCCAATGGATTTAGGTCTGAGCTCTGGCTGGGCCATTCCAAAATGTTTTCTTCTGGTGAAGCCATTCTTTTGTTGATGTGGATGTATGTTTGGGGTCATTGTTGTGTTAAAAGGTGAAATTTCTCTTCATCTTCAGCTTTCTAGCAGATGCCTGTAGGTTTTGGGCAAAAAGTAACTGGTATTTGGAACTGTTCATAATTCCCTCCACCTTGACTAAAGCCCCAGTTCTAGCTGAAGAAAAGCAACCCCAAAGTATGATACTGCCACCAGCATGTTTCACTGTGGGAATGGTGTTCATTTGGTGATGCAAAGTGTTGTTTTTGTGCCAAATCTACCTTTTTGAATTGTGGCCAAAAAGTTCAGCCTTGGGCTCATGAGACCATAACACATTTTCGCACATGCTTTTGGGAGACTTGATATATTGTTTTGCAAATTTTAGCCAGGCCTGGATGTTTTTCTGAGTAAGAAAAAATTTTCATATTGCAATCCTACCTCATAGTCCAGACATTTATTTCTGCTGAATAGCTGAATATTTGAGCTGTTTGGTTAGCTGTTATATACCTACATCAACTTTATTACAAGCTGAGAGAAGTACAAACTTGTAGTGTTATAAGATAGTACTACATTTTATGTTTCTGTTTGTTTACTTGTTTCATTGAATATTGTATTAAAGATAGTACCACATTTTATTTTTCTGTTTATCTATTTGCTTCACTGAATAGTATGATCTCTCTCTCTCTGAAATAAGTGGGGATATTATTTTCACTTCATTGATATTCGGTCTTGAACTCTTAGCCTAGAGGGTTTCTCTGTGCTTATAAGTCTTAGTCACTTATCCCTGAATTTATTTCTACTGAATAGCTGGATATTTGAGCTGCTTGATTAGCTGTTATATACCTACATCAACTTTATTACAAGCTGAGATAAGTATAAACTTGCAGTGTTATAAGATAGTACTGCATTTTATTTTTTGTTTGCTTCACTGAATATTGTGATCTCTCTGTCTCTCTGCAGTAAGTGGGGGTTATTATTCTCACTTCATTGATATTCGGTGTTGGACTCTTAGCCTAGAGGGTTTCTCTTTACTTATAAGTCTTAGTCACTTATAATTTATTTCTGCTGAATAGCTGAATATTTGAGCCATTTGGTTAGCTGTTATATACCTACATCAACTTTATTACAAGTGGAGAGAAGTACAAACTTGCAGTGTTATAAGATAGTACTGCATTTTATTTTTCTGTTTCTTTAATTGAATATTGTGTTAAAGATAGTACTGCATTTTATTTTTCTGTTTATTTGCTTCACTGAATATTGTGGTCTCGCTGTCCCTCTGCAGTTAGTTTCCTGCCCTCCCTCCCTCCCTGTTCTTGTTGTGGTATTAATCCTGGTGGCTTTGGACTTGCCCAGCCCTCCTGTAAATTTGTGTTTGAACACTCCTCCTGGGTCCATCTCATTTGCTCACTCAACCGAGTACAGTGAGATCATATTTTGATTTCAGACACTCCTACCAGTCCCATCTGTTCAGCTCTATCCCAATCTAGTATCATTAGCTCATTCTACCTAATACAGAGAGAACATTTGAGTAGGCCAACCCACTTAGGGCTTAACCTTGAATTATCTTCTGTTTTTCCTTTCTCCCTTTCCACTTTACTTTGCGTTCTGACTGAGTGTGCTTCTCAGGTGATAAATATATTTTTTGGCACTTTTTAACTGCTCAGAGTTGAATTAAACAATAATTGAATTTAGTTCAGAATACAGTTCGAATAAATTGCTTTAATATTGCTACACACTCAAGTGTGCTAGCTTGCACTGCACTTGAATTGTTTTTAGTGCTGTTTTAGCTGCTTTTCTGTAACAAAAATAATAATAATTCTAAGCTTGTTTCCTGCCTTTCCTGTAACAAGTCTAGTCCAGATACAGATTTGCTATATCCAGAACTGTTTGTAAGCTTCTGAGCCCCCTCAGGTCTTTCTGTGTTGGAGGGAAGCCTTCAAGCTTATTAGTGGGAGTGGTAAGCACTAGGTAGCCTATCTACCACAAGAGGAGTGGTTTCTGACCCAGAATTTGTAGTTTATTGGCCGTTTGGCCAGTTTTTCCATCTCTTTCAACTTTCTGTTGTAAAAGCCCGTGTTACGCTTGTTTCCCGCCTTTCCTGTAACTAGTCTAGTCCAGATACAGATGTGCTGTATCCAGGACTGTTTGTAAGCTTCTGACAGGTGCCAAAGTCTACTCTTCAATTTTTCCCCTAGATCTGCTAGTTCTCTCCTCTCTTGCACTTTTAGTAGCTTATTAGTTTAGGACTTTACCATACCAGACTTCTTGTAGCAATTACTGTAGCACAAAAAAGTGCTACCAACATTAAACATTCTACAAGGAAACAGCTCCAGTACTTATTATTAATGCCAACCCCTCCAGGCATGTCTAAAGGTCAGTTCCCTGTGATTTCTCCTGTTAACCTGGTGAACTTAGGCATCCTGAGGCAATGTAGCAATAGCCTCATGTACACCGACAACCCTCTCCTCTTACCTCCCAACTCTCAGACTTGCGAGAGATGCACTTATATATCCAAATTGGAAGCCACACACTCTCCAGCCAAGACCGAAATAGCTGATCAAGAGGAGAAGGTCAACACTTGCACCACACCACATGGAACACATAGCCCTCCAGAACACACACCAGCACTGCCTTCACATAAAAACACAAACCACACACCCACGTTCATGGAGGCTCTCAATAACAATCTACCCAAACAGCAGAGACCTCCAAGGCAGAAACGCACTCGACCAACACAACACAACACTAATCATGAGACACAACTCTCCTAAATGGTGTGCCACTCAACCAAAGTCCCTAAGGCAAAACAGCATGTCCAACACACTAGTCATAGGTGACTTGATAGTGAGGCACACTGATGTCCCACTCACTAGGTTGAATAAGGAGAAAGTAACAGTCAGCTGCCTGTCAGGTGCCAGGATCCGCCATAAAACGCACACACTCAGGTCCCTCAACAACAGGCACAAATATGACTCTGTCACTGTACATGTGGGTGTGAATGACCTGAGACGTACCTCCCTGGACTACATAAAAAGAGACATGGAGGAGCTCTCGGATTATGTAGCCCAGGCAGGTACAACCCTAGCCCTGAGCAGCATCCTACCATCACCCAGAATGATACCACAATATAAGCAGAAAATTATTGATTTCAACAATTGGCTAAGTTTCTGGTGTCATTCAAAGGGGATCCAGAATCAGTCTGCCTGGGATGACATGATTGACAGACCTCGATACTTTGCCAGAGATGGCCTGCATCTGTCACCCCTGGGCTTCTGGATACTGGCCAAGGCTCTTGCCAACCCTATAGTGCTTTTTAAGGAGGTGTTCCAAAGATTAAATTACCACCATAACAGCTACAAACAAATGCAACCTGAGGGTCATGCTGTTCAACGCTAGAAGTCTAAATCTCAAAATGCACTCACTTGAAGGAGTCCTTAAAATGCAGAACATCGACATTTGTGCTGTAACAGAGACCTGGTTCAAGGCAGCAGAAAGCACCCCTGCACTACTATGCTATAACTCATTCCACACCTTTCGGCCCCAGAACTTGGACCGAAGCTCCAAAGGTGGTGGTGTTTCCATATTCATAAAGGATGCGCACACCTCCAGACTGATAGCCCAACATAACGCATCAGAGATACTTCAGGTGCAGCTAACATTGGGTAAGACAGCGATTCAGGTCGTAACCTGTTATAGGTCCCCAACCATGTCCCAAGACACTCACTCCACGTTCCTAAGCACCCTGGAGAATATTAGGGTCCAATATAACACACACATACTGGGTGACTTTAGCTACCCCTCTATTAACTGGGAAAAGTACACATGTGCCAGTACACTTGCCCAACGTTTCCTGGAATTCATTAATTCCAATTCCTTGGACCAACCCGTTCTTACCCCCACTAGAGGTAGCAATATCCTCAACTGGGTCATTACTAATATGGGTGCTCTACACCAGTAGTCAACTCCTCCCTAGTTATATCTGACCACAAACTAATCAACTTGGAAATCCACACCCCCCCCCCAATTGTAACCACCATGAAAAACTTCTCCAAAGTTAACTTTTGGCTCCTAAGAATAGAGGTGGCTAACTTCAGGGCACCTATGAAAATGGAGAATAGTTGCATGACCACCGAATCATACACCAATGCAGTGTACAAACATGTACACCAATGCATGGATCTCGCCATAACCAATAGAACCAAGATGCTCGCCTCCAAAAAAAGGAAGCCAATCTGGTGGTCCACTGCCATAAACAAACTCAATAACAGAAGGAGGAAACTGATGCGGAATAAGGTGAAGTCCCAAGACTGGAAAAAGTCCCTTATCAGCCTCAACAAAACGTTGAGATCCCTCATCAAATCCTCTAAAGCTAACTATGAAAACAGAATTGCAGCAGATAGTAAAGACAATCACAAGGCCTTCTATAGTTATGTAAATAATCTCCACTGCAATACCCAGATTTGCTCTGAGCTACTGCACAATGGTACCTCCTATACTGAGCCAACAGATATTGCCAATATAATGGCCGACAGATTCAGTGCCAACTTTACCCTCCCCCCAAAGGACCAATCACAATACCAGTAGATTGCCAGGCACCCAGTATTACTGATGCACAGATTAAAACAGCACTGTCCAAGGCCAAGAAAAAGAAGTTATGTACCTACCATAACGTTCCATGTTAGTTGTCTTCTTCTCACCTTCTTTCTTGCTAGTTGGGTTCGGAGCTGAACCTCGGCTCTGACTTGGCCATCTTCAAAAGCTCGAGAGCTGCTTACTGGCTCGAGGCCCCCCTATATCCCATGATGCCTGGCGCTAGATACCCAGATCTCGTTTGGTAAGTCTAACTGCAGACATAATAATAAAGGAATCCTATCTTAGAATGCATAAATCCTACTGGAGAGACTACTAGTCAGAAAGGAATAGCCAGAGAAGACTCAGCCAGTGAAAAATCAAGGGGAACTCTTCTCGGCCCACTAGGATAGGGGGATGGAGGGTGGGATGCAAGAAAGAAGGCGAGAACAAGACAACTAACATGGAACATTATGGTAGGTACATAACTTCTTTATGTTAAGTTGTATATCTCGCCTTCATTCTTGCTGGTTGGGACAGCGTCTCTAGCACCTAAAGTCCTGGGTGGCTCATCGGAACAGACTGTTCAGAACACTGGAACCAAAATCAGCTCTGCTCCTGGAGACCAAATCCAACTTGTAATGCGAAATGAAAGTATGTGGGTTGGCCCACATAGCCACAGCACAAATAGATTTCAAGGGCAACCTAGCCTGAAAAGCCACCCAAGTAGCTAAAGCTCTGGTGGAGTGACCTTTTGGTTTGACTGGTATTTTTTTATTCCTGAGTTGATATACGAATGTGATGATAGAAGTCAACCACCTGGATAAGGTTACCTTGGAGACCGGAAGACCTTATTTACCTACTGCATAGGACAGGAAAAGTTGATCTGATTTTCTAATGTCTTTTGTTCTATGCAAATAAAAGCGTAGCTGCCTGTGAACATCTAACTGATGCAACTTATATTCTGCCCTGTTGGAGTGGTTAGGGAAAACACAGGAAGGTCTATGGACTGATTCAAGTTACTCTCTGAAGAGACCTTAGGAAGGAAAGAAGAATTAGTCCTAAGAGCAACCCTGTCATTGTGGAACACGAGGTATGGGGGACGGATAGAAAGAGCCTGTAGTTCCGAAACTCTTCTGGCTGAAGTAATAGCTACCAGAAAAAGGGTTTTCCAAGATAAGAATTTCAGTGAACAAGAAACTGCAGGTTCAAAAGGGGGCAAAATTAGCGAAGTTAAAATCAAATTTAGATCCCACGGTGGTGGAGGATCTCTAACTGGGGGCCTGAGCAGAGTGGTTCCTTTGAGAAAGGCTTTACAGAGCTTATGGGACATGATACTGTTTTCTGATAGGCCAATGTGAAAATTTGAAATTGCTGCTAACTGAACTCTAATTGTAGCGGAAGTGGACCCTGCATGGAAGATCTCCACAAGAAATTCCAAAATGGAGTGTACGGGGGCTGAAAAGGGGTCAATACTTTTTGCCTCTGCCCAGGAAGAAAAACGTTTCCACTTACTAGCGTACGTTTTCCTGGTCGTAGACTTGTGTGATGACAAAAGGATTTCACATACAGAGGGGGAGGTATCTGGGAGCCTGGCTAATGTTGGAAGTGGAGCAGCCACGCTGTGAGTTGGAGAGAGTGCAGGGATTGGTGCACCCCACCCGATTGATGAATCAGGAGGTCTGGAACTAGGTCCAAAGTCCAAGGCTGTTCGAGAAGATAGCGATGCAGGAACGGAAACCATATTTGTCGAGGCCAGTAAGGGGCAATGAGGACCATTTTGCAACACAAAGTAGTAGCCTTCTGAATTAGTTTTGGTATGAGGGGGAAGTGAGGGAATGCATAAAGAAGTCCCTGGGGCCAATCGTGGACTAGAACGTCTCTGGGGGAATGCCTGGGAAGTGGAAGGAGAGAGAAGAAATTGCTGCACTTGCTGGTGAAGGGAGTTGCAAAAAGGTTGCAGCAAGGTTGGCCCCATCTGTGGAAGATTTGGTCCGCAATTACCTGGTTCAGAGACCACTAGTGAGGCATGAGAATTGCTCTGCTCAGTCTGTCTGCTACGACGATGGACCTCCCAGGGATGTGCATTGCAATCAAAAAACGTTGGGAAGAGATCGCCCACTGCCAGAGTCTGAGGGCTTCTCGACATGAGGGGTAGGACCTGGTTCCGCCCTGCTTGTTGATGTACCACACTACGGACATATTGTCCATTTGAACTGCAATGGTCCTGGTAGGAAGAGAGTCCTGAAGAGCCTGCAACGCTAAGAGCACGGCCCTCATCTCCAAGACATTTATGTGCAGATGATACTCGTGAGGTTGACAGGTGCCTTGGACTGTTCTGCCCTGATAATGCCCCCCCACCCAATCAGGGAAGCCTCCGTGGTCACTGTAGCCACTGGAGGGGGAGAACAAATGGTTTGCCGTGGAGCACTGACGTGGAGACCATCCATCATGCAAGATGCCTCTTGCATGCCTGAGTGATCATAATCATGTAAGACATGGGAAGTTGCCGAAAGGACCACTGGGTGAGAAGAAGCCACTGGAGGATCCTCATGTGAAAACGAGCTAGAGGGACAAGTACGATCGCTGCTGCCATGAGACCTAGCGTCTGAAGGATAAACCTGGCTTGAATCCTTTTGCATGCTAATAAAATCTTGACATGCTGATGAATCACTAACACCCTGTCTGGTGGGAGGCTCGCTAATGTGTCTTTGGTATTTAAATCCGCGCCTATAAAGGTGATAGACTGACAGGGCGGCAATGCAGACTTTTTGAAATTTATTGTGATACCTAGCCTGGAGCAAGTGTAGATGGTGCAGTCTCTGGCTCGCAGAAGGTGATGTCTGGTGGTAGCAGTGAGGAGCCAGTCATCGAGATATGGAAACACCTGGAATCCTTGCCATCTCAGGTGAGCGGTAACTACTGCTATACATTTGGTAAACACCCTGGGGGCTGTGGTGAGACCAAAGGGCAGAGCTCTGAACTGATAATGGCTGGCTCCCAGCTGGAAGCGAAGGAATCTTCAGGAGCGTCTGTCCATTTTGATGTGGTAGTACGCATCCTGAAGATCTATGGAGCACATCCAATTGTCCTGATCCAGGAAGGGTAAAATGGACTGAAGCGTAACCATCCGGGACTTCGTTCTTTGTACAGACTTGTTTAGTCTGCTGAGATCCAAAATGTGTCTCCAGTCCCCTGTCTTTTTTGGTACCAAAAAGAACCTTGAGTAAATTCCGGATCCTTGCTGGTCTGCTGGGACGTGCTGGATGGCCCTTTTTCTTAGCAGTTTTGAGACCTCTTGCACTACTTGGTCCCTTAGATTGGGTGGAACATCTGGAAGGGACTTGTTTGACCTTAAGGGGGTGCGAACGAAGGGAATTCTGTAGCCTCCGGATATGACGGACTGTACCCATTTGTCTTGAGTTATGTCTTGCCAGGCTCTTGGGTACAGCGATAATCTTCCCCCGACTGCCTCCAGAGGTGAGCAGCCGGGCAACCCTTCAGGGATGCTGGAAGGGCTTGTCAGAGAAAGATTCTCTGCTGCCTTTATTTTGCGTACCCCCTCTGCCACGAGGGCGGTGTCTGTTATTGTCCCTCCTCTGCCCCTGGAGGATAACTCACCACGTGTGTCCGGCAAGGCTCTTTGGGATTTCCGGAACCACATCTTTCCACTCTTCTGACCCTTAGGATATGATCTGGAAGGAGTGGAGAAACGGACTCCTATGGCAGAGAGAGTCTTGCCTTCCTGCTCACACCTGGTAAGGGTATCTTTCACCTGTGATCTGAAGAGAGAGGAACCATCAAATGGGGTATTGGTGAAAGATGTTCTGAAAGGTTCCGCAAAGTTACAAAGCCGCATCCAAGCATGCCTCCTTAGGGCCACGCCTGTGCCTGCAGCTCTACTCGCACCATCGGCTGCATACGAAATGAGCCACATGGAGGAGTTTACCACTGAGTTAAGAGTCGCTAGCTGGGAAGCTGCTTTAGCCTGGGCCCCCTCAGCTGATGGATCTTGGAGGGTATCTCCAAGCTCTTTCAGGAGATCCCTCTGAAGACAGGTAAAGAGGCATAGGTAATTCAGGGACCGCAGAGAAAAGGTCGCTGAAGAGAACATCTGCTTCCCATATCTGTCCATCATCCTGGACTCCTTGTTAGGGGGATGGACAGATGAAGTTTCAGCCAACTCCTTCTTTGTGGCCGCTGCTATCACCATGGCATCAACGGGGACACTCTTTGTCAAGAACTGTTTGTCCTGGGGGGCAGTAATGAACTTGGCAGGTCTTCTAGGGGTCGGTTCCACTGTGTCTGGAGCCATCCACGCCTTTCGAGCCACCACAGAAATCAGTGGGTCGAAAGGTGGAGACACCTAGGAGGTGGAAGGTCGGGATCCAAACGTATCCAGGAATACCGACTCATCCTCGGAAGGGCTTAGGGTAGTCCAGTTTCCCCTCTGCCTAAGCATCTCAAGAATGTCTGAGAAGGAGACATCTTCAGAGGGGGATCTTGGGGACCCTTCCAACTTCTCTAAGTCGGTATCCGATGTGACAGACTCGGGGGAGTCAACATGCTTCCTCTTACATTTTCTCTTGCAAGATGGCTCCTCTGAAAGATCAGGGGAGGCCTTGGAAGAAGAGGATACACCCAATGGGGTGTCCTGGAGCACTGGATCCCCACGCTTGGGGTCTGGAAGAGGGGCAGAGGCTGACACAGGCACCCCAGGGGGAGGAGCCGATGAGGTCAATCGTGGGAATGACTCAGGGGCCAGTACACTCCTCATCACCTCGAAGGCGTCCCTGCCCGGATGCAGAGAAGGCTCAGGCTCCGAAGAAACCAGATCCCCCACCCCGCACCGAGGGAGATGGCTCTGAGGCAGATGTGGGAGCTGAGCTCACCTGCGCCGAAGCACCGCGAGGGAGAGCAGGGTCGGACAAGGGTTCGATGCCACTCGCCCCCTCGGAGCTGACAAGGGAGTCTCGGCGCCCAGATCCTTCCAGGGAAGGTACCATGGAAGGGATCGGATTCGACGACAGAACCGTGAGGGTATCGGCGCCGACGGTTCCAGGACTCAAACCCCAATGAACTCTGGCTCCGAGCTCATAGGAAGAGTCGGAAGAGGAATATCTACAGCTGTGGACGGAGCCGACTCCTGATGAGGAGGGCTGGACAACATTTTAGCTAGGGCCTGCGATTTTAAGAGCCTACTGACCACTCTTTCCAAGTCATGGTCCAAAAGTCTAGAGGACCGAGAAGAGTGGGATGATCGGTGACTACGCTCCGACTGGAGCAGGGGCGACTTCGGAGCCGAACGTATCGACTCCAAAGAAGGAGACCTGGATCTTTTTTGACTCTCAGCCGGCTCCGAAGACCGTGTCGGAGCCGACTGGGAGGGAGGGACATCGGTTCCAGCCAGAGCCGAAATGGCTTGTGTGGCTTCACCCAACGAAGGCTTCGAACTGGGAGCCGACGGTTTAGGTGGCCTGGAAGATTTTGCCGACTGAGCCTTCGCCGGTGAATCTTGGGGTTTAAGCATACCCCTCAGAATCAGACAATAAACACAAGAAGTGTGACCATCTGTCTTGAATCCGGACGGTTTTGGATCCTTGGACATCATAAGGAGAAAACCAAGGACAAGTTTCCACAGAGATGGTTAAGGTAATCAACAGTAAAAAAGTTAACACTCTACAGTTACCACAAACCACTACAAATACCAATACAACCAAAAAAAAATATCTAAAACTATCACTAAACACTAACAATGATTAATTAGAAGAAAAATTTTTTTTTTTTTTTTTAAAAAGGGAGTTAGAAAGAAAGGCTAACCTCTAACTTAAACAGAAAGAACATTTCTGTGGAAAAGGGAGAGAAGGGGGAGGGGAAACTCTCTAAAACGAGTTTCTTAAGGAAGGAGTCGCTTATATAGAAGAAAAACTAGCTACAATACTAAAGCTCTAACTAACGACTTATTATACACTATCAATATAGATTTTCAATAAGAAAAAATACAAAAAATAGTAAAGTTTATATGACCTGAGCCAGTAGAACAACCTCGTAGCAGAAGCGGCAAATGAGATCTGGGTATCTAGTGCCAGGCATCATGGGATATAGGGGGGCCTCGAGCCAGTAAGCAGCTCTCGAGCTTTTGAAGATGGTCGAGTCGGAGCCGAGGATCGGCTCCGAACCCAACCAGCAAGAATGAAGGCGAGATAGACAACTTAACATTACAGCTTCTATGGGACCTAACAATATCCCTGGCTGTGGTCTACATGAACTACAGAGTGAACTGGCAACTCACCTGTGTGCCCTGTTCAATCACAGCCTCACCTCAGGCTTTGTCCCTACTGAATGGCGCACTGCTATTGTCATCCCTCTCCACAAAGGAGGAGCGACTACAGGCCCTGGGAACTATTGCCCCATTAGTCTGACAAGTCTGATATGCAAAGCTATGGAACGCATCATCATGGACCTAATAAACAAGGATATAGGGAATCTCCAAACTCTGGATCCCACGCAGTTTGGTTTTGTGAAGGGTAGGTCATGCCTACTCAACTTGGTTGACTTCTTTGAGTCAGTCACCAAAGCGGTGGATGAAGGCAAGGTGGTTGATACAGCCTACCTTGATCTGGTCAAGGCCTTTGATACCATTCCCCACTCAAGAATCATAGAAAAACTCACTAAGCTAGGCATCAACCTCTATATCACTAGGTGGGTTGCAAACTGGCTCACAGATAGAACCCACAGTGTGAAAATAGCTGACTCCAAGTCAGAGTGCTGACCAGTCATGAGTTGAGTCCCACAGAGATCAGTCCTGGGTCCTTTCCCATTTGGTATCTACTTCTCAGAAGTCCAGTCCAACACGGAAGGACTCTGGCTGACAACGTTCACAGACGACTGCAAGTTGGGAGCCATTATTAACTCCCCAAGTGATGTTGAGATCCTACAGAAAGGCCTCACTGAGACCAACAACTGGTGTCAGAACCATGGCCTTATGGTCAATGCCAAAAAAAAAAAAGTGTCATCCCCTTTGGGAAAAACCCAGTTCCTATGAACTACCACATTGATGGTAGTCCACTGAACACAGAAGGCGTTATAAGAGATCTGGGAACACAGACTGACAGCAACCTCTCTTCTGACCGCCACACTGCCACTGTGGTCAGAAAGTCCTTCTATGTGGCACATCTAATTACTAAGGGTTTTGCATCCAGGAAGAAAGAAGTCATTGTCTCCCTCTACTCTTCCCTCATTAGGCCAGTCATTGAGTACAATGCCCCATTTGGCATGTACCTCACTAGACACCTGCAACAACTGGAGAACTGGAGAGGTGGCAAAAGTACCTCTCAAAGAGGATTCTAGGCCTTAAACACTTGTCCTATATGGACAGACTCAAAAATCTCCAACTATTCTCTGTCTCATATCGCCTACTTAGAGGCAATCTCTGCTTGACTTACAAAGCCATGTCTGACCCAGCTCTGTTAGAAATGCTACAGCTAAAGAAATCCCAATCCCTCAGCACCACACACTCCAGAGATCTCAACCTCATCACCACAATCAACAGAACATGCCGGAGGGACAGGTTATTAACCCAGAGACTGCCCATACTATGGAATAGACTTCTCCTACATATCAAACAGAACACCTCACTGGCCCTTTTCAAGAGAAATCTTGATGAGTGGATGGGAAATAGAAAATTCACACCGGGGATCACTCCAGTGGCTCTACTCGACAGAGGCACTGGAAACTAAGGTCAGGTGGCACGATGCCAGGGTAATCCTATGGGCTAGGCTTGTAAAAGCTCCAGGACCATTAGCCTAGTACACACCTATGAACCTATGAATATGGGAGATTGCTGTCATATGTAGTACACAACCAGTACTTGCCAGAAATTCCTACAGCTCCTTCAGTGTTGCTGTAGGTCTCTTGGCAGCCTCCCTGATCAAGTTTCGTCTTGTCTTTTCATCTATTTTGGAGGGATGTCCAGCTCTTTGCAATGTCACTGTTGTCCCATATTTTCTCCACTTTTTGATGACTGTCTTCACTGTGTTCCATGGTATATCCAATGCTGTGGACATTTTTTGCACCCTTCTGACTGATACCTTTCAACAATGAGATCCCCTTGCTTTGTAAACTCTCTGTGAACCATGGCTTTTGCTGTAACAGGCAACTGAGTAAATGTCAGGAAAATCCTACTAGGACAGCTGAACTTTATTTGGGGTTAATCAGAGTCTCTTTAATTGATGGCAGGTGTGTACCCTAGAAGACTGAATGCTGTACTTAAATCAAAAGGTGCTTCAACAAAGTATTAGTTTAGGGGTGTGCACACTTATGCAACCAGCGTATTGTACATTTTTTTTTATATTTTATGCGTTTCCCCTAACAGATGTGTTTGTTTTTCAATTGAATTGCACAGGTTAAAGGTCACATTAAAGGTGGGAAAAGCTTTGAAACGATTTATTGTGGTCTCATTTTTTATATCACAAAAGCCTGGCATTTTAACAGAGGTGTGTAAAATTTTTATATCCTCTGTATCTTGAGCTACAGGGACTAAAAACAGTTTTCACTGCTTGTACCTTACTAACCATATCCATAATTAAGAGCTTCCAACTTCTTAATTTTTGTATCATCTTTTTTCAGTCTCTTCCCATATATTCTTACTTGCCATTAAGCATAGTTGTGTAAGTAAAGTTACCATAACAGTAGATGTTTGAATGATAACTGCTGCAGTAGACTAAGCTTTATGGGTTATATCCTACATTGGATATAACAGACACAGCTTCCATCCATTAGCTAGTTCAGACTTACTATGTCAGGCTTGGGTGCCAAGCCCTTCAGAGCTTTCATGCCAACAGAGACAGGGAGGCTCAAGTCTTGAAAGGATGGTGCTAGGAAAAGAAAAAATACATGTCCATACCCAAGCAAAAAAAGATAGTTAAAAATAAGAAAGAAGGATTGAGGAAACAGCTTCTGCAACATTAATTATTCAAACATTTACTGTGTAGTAAGCTTGCTTAGACAACTGTACTACATTCATCATTATGATCACTGTTGCAGTAGCCTATGCTACATGGGTAAATTACCATAACATAAAACAACTATGTGGAGGAGGACGAGGAAGAAGAGTTAAACAGCCCCTGAGAATGGTCCTAGCAAAGCCTTTCCTAGATCTGAAACAGACCTGGAAAAGGAATATTATTAGTAAGAGTATGCATATGGGATTAAGATGCTACTTTTAGAATTCTTCTAGAATCCAACCCTTTCCAAAAAGCCAAGTGAAGCCAAGGCCCTGGTAGTGTAAGTCTTGACCCTCCCTGGGATAGGTTTCTTGTGGTGGGAATAGCAAAAGGCAACAGCCTGGGATAACTATTAGGAAATAGTCTGTTTTGACACAAGTTGTCCTTTCTTCTTACCTTCACAAGAAATGAACTGATCAGAATTTATGAAAGATTTTGCTTTGACAAGATAGTACCCGAGTCATCTGTTGATATCCAAAGTACGAAGTATCCTTTCTCAGACATATCTTGATTCTGGAAATAAGACAGGGAGATTGATAGACTGGCTTAATGTAAACTCAGACACCACTTTAGGCATAAAAAGTTTAGTTCTCAAAGAAACTTATCTATGTAGAAAGTGATATAAGGCTGACCCACTATATGAGCTTGCACCTCAGATAATCTTCTTGCAGAGGTCAGAACAATCAGCAAAACTGATTTCTACATTAAGAACCTCAAGGAAGCCTGATAAGCTACTTCAAATGGTGCAAGGGTTAGTTTCTGTAGCACAAAAATAAGCAGCCAAGGGGAAGATTCATTTTTTTGTTTAATTTTTTGGGGGAGAGACATCAAAACATTTTGAAAGGAGTTCAAGAAATCAGACTGCAGTGAAAGTGGGGGATCCATGGGCAGACATGCTGAAATGGTTGACAAATGAAGAGGAGTAAGACAGGCAAAAGAAGAGTTACTCACAAAAATAATGTAAAAAAGAGAGAATCATTAGCCCTGAAAGGGAGTTGGTTCTTTTGTTTGCACCAACTAGAAAACTTTTTTCATTTGCTAATATGTTATTCTAGCAGTAGTCTTTTTGCCTCCATTAGTACTTGATTAGTCAAATCTTGGAAGACTCCCATGATACAGTTTCTCCTTATGAGTGTCTGCTATTGTCCTCCTCAACTTGTCTGCCACACAGTTTTGCTCTGAGAGAATGCAAGATGTCTTCAGATGGAAAATGTGCTGTAAAGTTGTATCCTATGCTAAAATGGCTAATCTGCAAAGCAGGGGGGGTCTGGTTCTCCCTTTCTTATTTATGTACCATATCACCATGGTACTGGCTGAAACTACCTGAACAGGTCCTGAGGACCACAGATGATTCAGATAGTTGACAACCTTTGTAACAGCTAGCATCTCTCTCATGTTTATATGCTTTTGTCTGTGTTTCTGGTCCCAGAAACCTTGCACTTTTGTTCTCCTTGACACTGCTTCACAAGCAAAGTCTGAGGAATCTGTACTGACTGACTGCTCTGAGGCAGGAAGGAAGAATGGGAAACCTGAATTCAGAGATACTTGATGTCTCCACCAAGTGATCTCTCTTTTCACAAATCCCAGACGTGGAATTTGAAAAGAACTGAGACTTCAGATACCATTGCATCTATCTCATGTAGAGTCTTACAAAAGGTACTATGAGAATCATGGATGCCATACGATTCAAAATCCTAAGGTATTCCCTTGCACTGAAAGTCTAAGTAGAAAACCCCTGGAACAGATCTAAAAATAGAGCTATATTTTTCCTGTGGAAGAAAAGCTCTTTGTACTGAGATGTCTAGCAGGCATCACAGAAGCATAATCCTGTCAGTCAAAAAAGACTACTGAATGTTCTCTTGGATTTCCAGCCTGTGTAGAAGAACTCTTATCCATGTAAGAGATTCCTGATACTGTGAAAAAGATTCTGCAAAGTTAAGCAAGCCATCTAGTTATGAAAAAAAGTGGACACCCTGTAACCTGCAATGGGCTATAACAGGAACTAGACACACTGAACACTCTTGGAGCACTGAATAGCTCAGATGGTAAGGCAGAGAACTGACAATGTGAGTCAGATACACACAACCTTAAGAAATGCCTGAAATTTGGATTAATAGGAATGTGATGATATGTATCTTTTATGTCTAAGGTTACGAAAAAAAATGAAATGAAGAAGAAAGCGTAACAGGTTGTGATGTGAAAACATTGTGAACTTCGGCATTATCAGAAACTGATTTAGGAAAGAAAGATCCAGAACATGTTCCAGGAATTCTCTTTCTCTGGCATTAGAAACATTCTTGAAGAAAATCCTTCACCAAACCGGGAAGGAGGAAAAGCTTCTATTACTCCCCCTGAGACAGTATATGATGTAGAACAGAAGGAAAGAGAAGGGTTTGGTCTGGTGACTAAGGAGGAATTCCTTGGAAAAGAGGAATTTTCTCCCTCTGCTAACTGTAACTTAAATGGATTACATTCAAAACCCCTATATTTGAAGCAATCTACTGACACAGAAAGAAATAGAGTCAGACTTTCTGGAAGGGGTAAGAGGCTGCCAGGGTGATAAGGGGTACAAGGTCCTTTATATAGTCATTCTATGTTGTCTGACTGTCCTTTGTTTGGGGGGGGGGGTGATTCCTGCTTTATTTTTGGAACCTCACAGACATTGCTTTTTATATGTCTGCTTACCAACATTCTTCTGACACTGTTTATTTTGTTTCTTGCCAAAACTGAACAAGATAAAACTTCAAACTAGGAACAGTCCACGAATGATAAACAAGAAACACGCACAGTTCCTAAAGCACAATGCCCAGCACAAAAGGCACTTGTAGACACGTCAGGTAAATCTTCAGAAGTTTATTACACATCCAGGTTAAGTGCTTTCATCACAACGTGACTTCTTCAGAACACTACTAACCATTCTCCAAACACTTTTATATAATTAATACATCACATGACACTATACATTCAAACACCTGACATACTTATCTAGTTAAAAAAGTTACCAATTAAAAGTGCTACAAGACTCACTAACACTGTCATGAATTCCCCTTATATGAATACATTTTGAAAAATACATTCTAAAAAAATACATTTAAAAAGTGCATTTTAAAAAATACATTTTGAAAAACATACATACAAAATTGCATTCATCCTAATATGCAAATTGATAAATCTTCACCAAAGTGAAAATCTTCTGCTATGTTCCACAGCACTTTATGAATGTTTTTTCCTACTGTATTGTACGTGATAGGATGAGGCATGAGTGACCTCCCCTGTTAAAAACTCATCCTGCCTATACGTACCCGGTATTATCCAAAATTGGTTTAATAGATATATGATCATTAATTCCCGGGTATTCAGAGGCATTTAGCCTAATTTGCCACCTAACCTCTCTATCACTGACTTTCTTTTTTGTATCTCCCCCCCTCACATTGTCATTGACGTGTTCCAAAATACCAAATTTGAACTTTGAACATTCTTTATTATCTCTCAAATGCTTCCACAGGGCGTTATTTTCATCTTTTTTCCTTATGCTGTAATAATGATCATAAATTCTATTACATAGGCATCTATTTGTCATGCCTACGTAAAAACAGGGACAGTTAGTGCACATAGCCAAATACACTAAATTTTTAGTCCTACAATTCCCCCTGTAGAAACTAATTTTAGCTTTATTGAAGTTTTGCAAAGTGACAGTTAGTTCCTCACATATGTATTGGCATTGCTGACAGGTCCCACATTTACTTGTTCCCTTGCATACCTTACCTAGTTTCTTGTTGTATTTCCTTTCCAAAAGACTTTTCATGTTGAACCCGTTCTTATGGACAAAGCAGGGCTCTTTGCCCACTATCCTCAAAACTTCACTGTCAGCATACAACACTTTCCAATTTCTCTGTAGTATTTCTTTGATGTCTCTACTATATTTGGAATGTTGTATAATACAAGCCCTTTTGAAATCTCTGCTATCTACATCCCGACCTACTACCTGGTCTTTATTCACTGCACCTGTACCTTGTTTATTTCCCAATAAAGGCTTGTACTTATTTCCCCATTCCTTAATAACGTATTCACTAACGTCCTCAATCATGGACATAGGGTAACCCTTCTCCCTAAAAAATTCCTTCACCTTGCACATTTCCTCCACCACTTCATTCTCATGAGACGTCATCCGAGCCACCCTAATACATTGCCCTTTTATTATATTCCTTTTTTGGGCCATTGGGTGGCTGCTAGAAAAGTGCAAGTATGAGTTACTGAATGTGTTTTTTCTATATATATTGGATTTAAACTTTCCATCTTCAATACTTATCCTAACATCCAAGTACGGTATAGTCACCCTATCTTTGTTGAAAGTAAATTTAAAGCTCTCACTACATGTGATGTGATGTATTAATTATATAAAAGTGTTTGGAGAATGGTTAGTAGTGTTCTGAAGAAGTCACGTTGTGATGAAAGCGCTTAACCTGGATGTGTAATAAACTTCTGAAGATTTACCTGACGTGTCTACAAGTGCCTTTTGTGCTGGGCATTGTGCTTAAGGAACTGTGCGTGTTTCTTGTTTATCAAAACTGAACAAGGGAGCAAAAAATCTCCTGAAGAATTTAGAAAAAAAGGCTGAAAAAATATGAGAAATTCCCCGAATCAGCTTAGTTCTTTCATCACAATTTTTGAGAACTTCAGCAGCAGAGGGTCCAAAAACTAAATCTCTATCCAACGGAGAATTCAGAATTTCATTTTTGATGTCATCTGGGAGTTTCTAAGAAAACAGTTAGGCAAACTTCCTCAAAACAGTGCAACTTCGATGTAAGAAGTAACGTTAGAGTCATAAAGGCACTTTAAGCAATGTGTAGTGACCCAAGAAACAGAATAAACAAAATTGCACAAAGCAGATTTTTCTTACAAAAGGAAACTGCAGCCAAAACATTCCTCATAGTTTCACAATTAATCAGTATAGAATTTAGCATATGAGCCTGACAACTCGGAATTTTACAAATCAAAGTTGCAGCATACACTTTTTCCCTAACTTATCAACAGCCTTAAATCCTTGTCTGAAGAAAAAGGTTTAAAATTAACAAAATGCTTGGCAGCAGATGGATTAACTAAAGCTACTGCTGCTTGTCAGGTCTGGGATTAGTGTATACAAACTTGAGAGACTGAAGAACTTTGTATGTTCTATCTGCCTTTTAAAGGCAGCAGGTTGGCTATCAGGTAAATCACATGCTGTGACAGACACATTCCCTTCAACGCTGACAGCACTGAGGGGATGGTGGGTGAAGGTTCTAGAAATACCACCTGTAGCAATTCATAGTACTTTCTAGGGACTGAGAAATCTCAACATACTCCCACTGAAAATACTGGCTCATCCTGGAAACAGTCTCAGAGAAAGTGAATCCCTGAAAGAGAGATTCAGATACCTTACACTCCTCAGAATCTGAATCAAAAACCTGAGAGGAAATAAAATGCATCTGTCCCTTCATACTCCCCTACAGATTCCTTTACTAAAACCTCTTTGGTGAAAAGGAATCACTTTTTCTTTTATGATAAACCATTTTAGAAGGCTTAATAGTCTGCACAAAACCCTAAGCCAAGCCCAATAAATTATTTTTGTCCAGAGAAATGGACACAGAAGAAATTAAATGTTTGCTCTTTTTTTTTCTTTTTGAGAAAGTTAGGCTAACAGACCTAGTATTCCCAGCAAGAAGTTCTCCAACAATGCCACAGCCTTATGGCTCCACAAGTCACATTCACTGCCCTTTCTTCTATGACTGAAACTAGTGGCTTTCCATTGTCCACTGAAAGGACTCCAGCAGCTGCAGAGGATGTGACTAACTCCCAGCCCATGGTGGCTATATGGAGAAGACCAGAGGGATCTTAACAAAAGATGAGTGGTCTGAGGAACCAGCTTTTGCTACAGCAGAGACACTCACCTGCAACAGTGACAAATAATCAGCCTGCTGTGATGGCAAAGGTTGGTTACTTGACTTTTTTCTTTTTGTGGCTGGAAGAAGATCTGACTGAGGGACTAGTTTGTTCCATGATCAAGGCAAAAGTGGTGCCTGTTTCGGGAGGAAACCTAGCAGAAATAGTCAGTAAAACAAAGTAGAAAGAAAGTCACTTTGTCACAAAAACATAGCAAAAAGAATTTTAAACACTTCCTCAGCCCTCAAAAGAAAAATAGTTTCCCCACAGAAAAAGTAGTTTTAAACAACTTTTTACCACAAAAGTAAAAAAGTGCACTCCTCTTTAAAAGTATATAAAAGTCACAAGCCAGTCAAGAAAATTTGGGTTTCATACTTTCAAAGTATCTGATTTTCACAAAAAAAAGAAGTTATGTACTCACCATAATTTTCCATGTGTGTTCTCCATCTTCGCCTACATTCTTAACAAGATGGGTTCGGATTCGATCCGACTCAGCCCTTTTACACGAGGTCTTCCACTAGCTCGTGGCTAAACCCTATCCCAGCATGCACTAGGAAAGCTCCCCAGATCTTGTTTGCAGTTATAAGAGTAATAATAACTCAGAGTGCAATAAAGAAGGCCACAAAATAATGAGAACCAATTGTACCAACTCGGCCTTTCAGGAGTAAAAATGGCAGGGGGAAGGAGGGTGGGATTTAAGAATGAAGGCTGAAGATGGAAAACATAAATGTAACATTATGGTGAGTACATAACTTCATGTGTTGTTGTCCTATCTCGCCTTCATTCTTACCAGGATAGGACAGCGTCCCTAGCACCATCTTTGTCAGGTGGCTTAAGGGAGAATATTCTTCAGAATCGTTAAACCAAAGGAAACCCTGTTCCTGGAGGCCAAATTGACCTTGTAATGAGTGATAAAGGTATATGGCTTTGCCCATGTTGCCGCAGCACAAATGGTATCAACTGTTTAGCCAGAAAGGTGGAAAAGGTTGCTATGGCTCTTGTAGAGTGGGCTTTAACTCTATGGGGAAGATCTCTGTTTTGAGATTTATATATGAGAGTTATACAATCTGAAAGCCATTTTGAAAGCATCACTTTAGAGACTGAAGTACCTTTCTTTGAATCTGAAAAGGATATAAATAGTTGATCAGATTTTCTGAAGTTCGCAGTCCTGTGTAAGTAGAAACATAATTGTCTATGCACATCCAACTTATGTAACGTACTCTGCCTTATTCCTGTAATTTGTTTAAAAGACTGGTAGCTCTACAGATTGGTTCAAATTTGACTCTGAACATACTTTTCAAAAAGGAAGGATTCATTCATAAGGATACCCTGTCTCTGTGGTAAAGCAAGTAGGGGGCTTTATTGATAAGGCTTGCAGCTCTGACACCCTCCTAGCAGAGGTAATTGCTACCAAGAGAATAGTTTTCGATGTCAAAAACTTGAGTTTGCAAGATGATGCTGGCTCAAAAGTGGGGGGGGGGGGATTAAACAAGATAGGAAGACATTTAGGTCCCATGGTGCTGTAGGGTATCTGATAGGTGGTCATAGTAATAAAGTACCTTTAAGAAACACTTTGCATAGCCTATAAGACAACATTGGGGCCTGACTCACCTATATGAAAACTAGATATCGCTGCTAGTTGAACTCTAATGGTAGCTGCAGTTGCATCCTCGCTGAATAAATTTTCTTAGAAATTCTAGAATGGAATTGACTGGAGCAGTTAAGGGATCAATGTGGTTATGAGAAGCCCATAATGAAAATCTTTTCCATTTGTTTCTATATATCTTTCTTGTAGAAGCCATATGAGAAGAAATTAGGATGTGCTTACCTGATGAAGAGAGGTTAGGAAACCAGGCTATGGTCAGAATTGGAGCAGCCAAGCTGTCAGATTGAGGGTCTGAAGGAAAGGATGCAGTGTTCCTGACATAGGAGTCAAAAGGTCTGGAACTGGGTCCAGAATCCAAGGCTCCTCCCAACGATAAGGCCACAGGAAGGAGAACCAGATTTGACGAGGCCAGTATGGGGCGATGAGTATCAAGTCCTTTCCCAAGCAATTATCTTTCTGAAGAACTTTGGGTATTAATGGAAAGGGAGGAAAAGCAAAGTGGAGACCCGAGGGCCAATCGTGGGCAAGTGCATCCCTTGGTGACTTCCCCGAAGGGGGGATAAGAGCAAAGTAGCTGCGGCATTCGGCATTCATGGATGTCGCAAAAAGGTTGCAACAAGGCTGGCCCCATTTGCTGAAAAGACTTCCTGTTTTAGGGACCACTTGTGAGGCATCAGAATCACTCTGAGTCTGTCTGCTATCACGTTAGATTTCCCCGGGATGTGCATTGCTATCAGAAAGCACTGGGTGGAGGTTGCCTACTGCCATACTCTCAGGGCCTTGCAACAAAGGGGGTAAGATCTGGCTCCTCCTTGTTTGTTTATGTACCATACAACTGACATGTTGTCTGTCTGTATTGCAATAGCTCCCAGCAGAAGAGAGTCCTGGAATGCTTGCAGAGCCAGAAGCACTGCTCTCATCTCTAGGACACTGATGTTCAAATGGGCCTCATGATCCTGAGAAGTGCCTTGGACCATCTTTCCCAGATAATGTCCCCCCTACCCTGAGAGGCATCTGTGGTCACTGTGGCCAATGGTTGGGAAGTACAAATGGTCGGCCTAGCGTCACATGAATGGAGTAAAGCCACCAACGAAGGTCTTTTTTGCAGGATTCTGTTATCAATATTTTGTGGGACATCAGCAGTTCCTGCATCGACCACTGAGTGGACAGTAGCCACTGGAGAATTCTCATGTGTAGACATGATAATGGGATCAAGGTTACTGCTGCTGCCATGGTCCCCAAAACTTTTAGGACTATCCTTGCTTGTGCTTTTTTCTTTGTAAGAAAATTTAAAACCTGACGTCGTAGAACTTGAACTCTTTTTGGAGGAAGTTTGGCCATCATACTTGTTGTATCCAATTCTGCTCCTATAAATATGACATACTGAGAAGACAGCAAGGCAGATTTATTGTAGTTTATTGTAATTCCTAGGTGACAGCAGAGCTGCAAGGTGGTGTCTCTTGCATTTATTAGCAGATGCTCGGTGGTGGCAGTTAGGAGCCAGTTGTCTAAGTATGGAAACACCCGGAATCCTAGGCGCCTCAAGTAATCTGCGACCACTGCCATACATTTGGTGAACACTCTGGGGGCTGTAGTGAGGCCAAATGGCAGAGCTTGAAACTGGTAGTGACTAGCTCCCAGCCGAAAGCGCAGGTGTCTCCTAGATCACCTGTCCATTCTTATGTTGTAGTACACATCCTGGAGGTCTATTGATCACACCCAGAAAAGGGAGTATAGACTGCAGTGTTATCATCTGGAAATTGGACCTTCTTACTGATTTGTTTAGACTGCTGAGATCCAGAATTGGTCTCCAGTCCCCTATTTTCTTTGGTACTAAAAAGAATTTTGAGTAAGTTCCAGATCCTATTTGCTCTTCAAGGACTGATTGGATGACTCTTTTGTCTAGCAACTTTCGAATTTCTAACGTTGCCTGTTCCCTTTGACTGGGTGGAACATCTCTGATTTTTTTTATGTTTGGGATGGGGAAGGAAAAGGGTATGGAGTAATCTCTGGATATGATGCTTTGTACTCACTTGTCTTTTCTTATTTGTAGCCAGGCTTCTGGGTACAAAGATAAGCAGCCCCTGACTGCCTCCAGAGATGGACAGGTGGGCCTCCTTTCAGAAGAGTTGAAAGGGCTTACCAAAGAAAGATTCTGTGTCTCCCCAATTCTGCGGACTCCCTCTGCCACATGGTCAGCATCTTCCATTACTACTTCTCCCTCTGCCCCTGGAGGAAGATTCACCACGTGTGTCCTGGAAAGCTCTCTGCAATTTTCAAAACCACACTTTTCCACTTCCTTTCTGACCTTTGGGTTATGGTCTGGTAGGTAGGGAAAAACGGACTCCAACAGCACAGAAAGTCTTTCCTTCTTGCTCACACCTGGTTAGTGTGTCCTTGACTTTGGGCCCAAACAGAGATGAGCCATAAAATAAGGCATTCACAAAGAAAGATTTAATGAGCTCCGCGAAAGTCACACAAGTGCATCCAAGAATGTCTCCTTAGGGAAATTCCTGAACCTGCTGCTCTACTCGCTCCATCCGCTGCATAAGAAATCAGTCTCATGGAGATGACAATTGAATTTATGGTAGAGAGCTGACAGGAAACTTTCTCAAAAACCCATTCAGCTACTGAACCTTGGAGTGTATCTCCTAACTCCTTCAGGAGATCTCTCTGTAATCTAGTAAAATGGGTCAGGTAATTCAGTGATCTGAGAGCAAAAGTCGCTGAAGAAAAAATGTGCTTTCCATATGTGTCCATTGTACGAGACTCTGTTTGGTGGATGAACAGAAAAAGATGTCTCTGAGAGTTCCTTCTTGGTGGCTGCTCCACCACCATAGCATTTACTGGGACTCCCTTAGTTAAAAAGGTTTTGCCTGAGGGGGACATGATGAACCTGTTTGGCCTCTGAGGAACAGGTTCCACTGAATCTGGAGACTCACAAACCTTTTGAGAAACTAGATCCAGAAGTTCATCGAAAGGTGGACACACCCAAGTGGAGGAAGGGTGAGATCCAAAGGCCTTCAAGTACATGGACTCCTCTGCTGAAGGGTTGGTGGACTTCCACCTGTCTCTCTGCTTAAGTATTTCTAAGATGTCTCCAAAGGAGACATCATCAGGAGGCGACTGTGGGGACCCTTCAGCTTCATCGAGGTCTGTCTCAGAAGTGATGGACTCCTCTGGGAAGTCTAAATGCTTCAACATAACCTCTTCCGAGGGACCTCTTCAGAGGGGAACTCTGGTGAGGTTTCAGAAGAGTGGGGGGTACCCTGTGGGGCATCCTGAGGCCTAGGATCTCCGTGTCCCTGTGGATGCAAGGGTATAGAGGTAGACACTAGTGCTTTTGGGGGAAGAATGTCTGTAGATGACAGCGGCACTGCCTGTGGAGACAGTACTCTCCTCATCACCTCAAAAGACCCCCACCCCTGATCTCAGGAAATCCCTGGATCCAAAGAAGTTGATGGAACTCTCGGGATCAAGGACAACAGCCCCGAGGCTGAGGTAGGAGCTGACCTCACCTGAGCCAATGCCCTGAGTGGCAAGGTCGGATCCGACAACTGTCCGATCCGACTCACCTTCGCGGACCAGACTGGAAAGCATCAGCTCCTAGACTCCTCAAGCTCCGATGGAGCTGAGGATGTCAGAGGAATGGTCAGATCCGAAGATCAAAGGCCCTTAAAAGGGTGTCTAGTTAGTACTGTGCAATATTATTATCCAATTGGTATTATAACTAAACAGTCAAGGCTTATTTGGAGTGACTTGGAGCAGGATCCTTATATACATGCAATGTACTCAGAGCTTAACTTATCTCTACACAAAACAGCCACAGTTGAAGGGTTTTAAAATATTTAATAATAAATAATAAAAACACAAGACAATACTTCTTACTAAACAGTGCTAGTCAGGAGTTCAGAGATCACAGAGAAACTTAAAATAATTCAGTAATAAGTTCTGACATCACAGAAAAACACAGTCTAATCTTTCTAGTTTCTAGCTATTTCTAAAAGAAAACACAAGTCTAAAATAACTTGCATAAGAAAACAGGTAGAGTGCTGATGAGTTGGATGGTCAAGACAAAAATGCTTAATGCCTTCTGATTCTCTCTGTTTAAATTGCTATCTTCAGTCCTGTTTCCCATTACATCATTGTTTTACACTTTCCTTGTGTTCCCAGGCTAACAGATACTACATTCTTGTTATCTTGCACCTGCAGGAAACTACAGCCATAAAAGACATTCCATATGTAAACTTTAGTAATTATTCCTTAAGTTAAAACAATAGACAGGATGCTTAACTCCAGACCTGATCGACTCCACATTTTAACTTCAAAGGGACAGACATAAAATAATTTTAACTTCAAAGGACAGACAAGAAATGCTTGACTTAGCTTTCTTTACAGCAGAGGACAATGTTGCTACATTGTTTTAAGTTCAACATTTCACAGCATATCCTTTCATTTAAGAAAACAAGTACATTCATAGGTTCATAGGTTCATAAATAAGTACTAGGCTATCTGCCCAAGGGCATTTATAAGCCTAGCCAGAGTGTGTTGGCTTTCGCCACCCCCTTAGATTAATTCCCTGTGCCTCTTATTCATATTTACAAATGACAGAATTATCTGGACAATTCTATCTGGCTAGGCTGGCAGCTTTCACAAGAGGAATTTTAACTCTGTTGAAGCTGCAGGTTTAAAGGGGTGTAGGGTAAGTTTTCCAACACAAAGTTAAGGTCCCAAGCTGGGGTAATAGCACTTCTGGGTGGCCTTAAGTTGTTAACCCCTTTTAGGAACGGTTTGATGAGAGGATTTGAGAAGAGAGGTGGCTCGGTGTTGAAATGAGCAGAGATGGCAGAGGCATGAATTTTAATAGAAGAGAAGGACAGACTCCTGTGTAGTAGGTCTGCTAGGTAATCCAGGATGAGAGGTAGGGAGGGCTGTGCTGTTTTGGCTCCCTTAGCCTGGATCCAGGTGTAAACCTTTTCCACTTGTCAGCATAGGATTTTCTAGTGCTGAGGTGTCTGGCCTCACGTATAACATCTAGGACTTGTTTGCTTAGGCCGACAGTTTGAGGAGAGGTCAGCGAGTAAGCCAGGCTTCCAGGTTGAGGGTCTGCAATTGGGGATGCATGAATTCTCCATTCTTCTGGGTTAGGAGTGTTGGGATCTGAGGTAGGTGCCATGATGGCAGGGGTGACAAGCTGTGCAGCAGTGGGTACCAGTGCTGGCGTGGCCAGTCTGGGGCAATCAGGATTGTCCTCGGTTTTTCCTCCCTTATTCTGAGCAGTACCCTTGAAATGCGTGGTAGAGGGGGAAATGCATAGACTGGGAGGTTTACCCACTGGAAGGATAGAGCATCCACTTTCCAGGCCTTGCTGTGAGGATCCCTGGTGCAGAATTTGCTGAGCTGATGATTGGAGTGGGAGGCAAAAAGATCCATATTCGGGGTGCCCCATTTCTGGGTTACAAGGGTGAAGATTCTGTGGTCTAGCTGCCACTCATGTGGGTCTAGCAGGTTTCTGCTTAAGTTGTCTGCCAGAGAGTTTAAGGAGCCTGGCAGGAATTGTGCTAGCAGGTGTAGTTGCATGGCTGAGGCTATGTGCCAAAGGGTCAAGGCGAGCCTGCAGAGAGGATAAGAGTGATTTCCTCCCTTCCTCCCTGCTTGTTGATATACCACATCACTGTTGTGTTGTCTGTTTTGTTCAGTGGAGGCCCTGGGGAGAGTAGGGGTCTGAAAGTTGTCAGGGCATGCTGAACAGCTAGCATCTCTTTTTGGTTGATGTGCAGATGTATTTTATTTGGGCTCCAATGGCCCTGAATGTACCTGCCTTCCAGATGTGCACCACAGGCATAGTCTGATGAGTCTGTGGTGAGGGTCTGGGTGGTGTGAGGTTGTGAGAAGGGAAGTCCCTTGTTGTGGTTGCATGTTGCTGCCCACCAAAGAAAATCTTTCCTTAGTATCATTGGTATGATAGTTTCCAGGTCTTGAGAGTGTTGACACCAAAGGCTTTTTAGGTACCATTGTAGTTTCCTCATATGCAGTCTGCCATATGGAATGAGTAGAATGCAGGAGGCCATGAACCCTAGAGCTTGCAGGATTTTCCTTGCGGATAACTGGGTTCTGGTGGCTAGTTGAGGGAAGTCACCTGTCAGGTAGGCTTGTTTTTCTGGAGTAAGGAATGCCATCTGGGATGCTGTGTCCAGGCTTGCTCCCAGGAATACAATTTTTTGTGTTGGTACTAGTTTTGATTTCTTTTCGTTGATCGTGTACCTCAGGGAGGTCAGTAGGTCCTTTGCAAAGGTCAGGTGCTGTAACAGCTTTTCCTGACTGTCTGCCTGAATCAGGCAATCATCTAAGTAGGGGCAAATTTGAATATTTCTTTGTCTGCAAAAAGCAATGGCAGGAGCTAGGCATTTTGTAAAAACTCTGGGAGCAGTGGATAAGCCAAAGGGAAACAGAGAACTGAAAGTGCATAGATCCTGCCCTGAAACATAGATATTTCCTGCAAAATTCCCAGATTGGGATGTGTAGGTAGGCCTCTTTTAGGTCTAGGGTGGCTAACCAAGCATCCTTGGAAAGCATAGGAAAAAGCTACTGGAGGGTGAGCATTTTGAAGTCTGGTATCACCAGAAAGGTGTTTAGAATGGATAGGTTGAGGATTGGGCACCAGGTGCCCCTCTTTTCTGGGTACCAGGAAGAGTCTGGAATAAAAAACTTGGCCTATCTGGTCTGCAGGAACATGCTGTATTGCCCTCATGGAGAGCAGGGAAAGGACTTGCTTTTTGGCCTCTGCCCACTGGTTTGGAGGAAGATCTGGGAACCGTCTTGGGGTAGGCAGAGTGTGGAAATAAAATGTGTATCCTTGGGACACTATGTTGAGGACCCATTGGTCGTTGGTGATAGAGGCCCAGTTGTTTGCATGGAAGGAGAGTTTTCCTCCTAGTGGCACAAGCATGTGGGCAGAGGTAAGGGGTGGAGGTGTAAAGTCATTTTGAGTTCTTACCATAAGGGGGTGGCTTAGCATTCCCTGTTTTTGAAGAGGAGGAACTCCATTGCTTAGATCTATGCATTCCCTGGGGCTGCTGTTTGGGGGGTCTGCTTCCCCTGGGTCTGGGCTGAGCTGGCTTGGAGAGGGCCAGAAAGGACCAGTGCTTGGAGGGGCAATGAGCCTCGGAAGCTGGACCTGTAAAAATACTTTCATTGTCTGCATAGATTTAGCTTTTTCTTCCATCTTTTTTAAGACCTCTTCTGCCTTGGTGCCAAACAAATTGTCTTTGTTCAATGGTGCGTCCAATAATTTTGATTTGACGTGGTCTGGCAAGGTCTGTTCCTTAAGCCAAGCATGCCTTCTAAGGACAGAACCAGTGACTGCTGCCCTGCAAGATGCTTCTAGGGAGTCAAAGCCACATTGCAAGGTGTGCTTAATAACTTGGCTTGCAGAATGCAAAAGCTCTTGTAATTCTTTATTTTCTGAACAAGCATGAAAGGAAGATATTTTTTGTTTGAGGATTCCATGGTATGCTGCTGATATTTCAGCATGTGGAACTGATGATTTAGTGCTCTAATATGAAGAGTAGCAGAGGTGTATACTCTTTTACCCCATCTGTCCAAAGCTCGGGAATCCCTATCTGAGGGGGTAGGATTCTTAGCTGAAGTTGTTTAATTCCTTTAGGCCCTTGAGAGATGACCACTGGGTCAGCAGTAGGATTTTTGAAAAGGAATTTGTGAGAGTCAGGGACTCTTTAGTACCTGTTAGGTTTCCTGGGAACAGGAGGAAGGGCCATAAAAATATCAACAACAACATCCAGGACAGAAGGAATGGCCAAAGGTCTGTGCTGTGGTAAATCTAAGAATTCCCTGTGTCTCTTTTTTGACTGAGGATAGTCCTGACATTCCCATTGGAAATGCTCCCTTAAAGTATGAGGGGTTTCACCAAAAGAAAAATCCTCAGGTGGAGAGGCAGAAGGAATAGATTCCTCTGTATCAAAATCCTCATAAGCAGAGAGGGGTTGCATGTCTTCATATCCAGAAGCATCAAAGTAATCGGACTCGTGTTCAGATAAAACTACTGGGGACAAGTCTCTTTTTCTTTTGGAAGGGGTAGCCTGGCTTCCCCTAATAAGCATAATAAGGTCTTCCACCATTTTAAGCATTTGAAACTGAGGCAAGAAAGCAGGTACTTGAGCTTGGGTCGATGGTTTTTTGGGCGTAGTTCATACCCTGGCCCTTAGAAACTCGGTAGTTTTAGAAAGAACTGAAGACGTGAAAGAAGTCATCGGTTTGTGTCAAGTATCGGTAGTGCGAAGTACACCTTGGAAGCTGGTGACTGTTCAGTGGCTCCGGACCCATCCAAGATAGAGACATCCACAGGATCCTTAGTCAAAGGAGAGTCTTGCGGCATACCAGATTCCGAAAGGGTCTTGGTAGTGGCCTGAGAATCCACAGAAGTGGACATTAGGGGCTGCGAAAGCGTCTCACTGAGGACTGGAGAACTGACAACTAGCTTAACAGAAGCATTGGCAGCGGTTTTGGACCTGTGCAGTCTGTCTTTATCCTTAGGTTTTTTCAGAAAATCTGTAGTCGGATGGCTTACCAAAGCCATATCGGAATTCGAGCACTGAGAGAAAATATCTAGCTACAATAAGGGCCTGATGACGTATAGTTCTGGCACTGAACAAAGCACAAAAGTGACAGTGAGGGACGTCGTGGTCTGGGCCTAAATAGGTGATGCAATAAGAATGGAAGTTTCAGTGTGGTATTTGCTTTCCACATGCGAGACAAATGTTAACTTTTTTTTTTACATTGGTTAGAGCAAGAAAAAAGGATCCCCAATGGAGTACTTCACTTTAGAAGACTTCAACCTCAATTCGGAAATGAAAACTCAGGTAGCGGCCGACCGGCACTCGTGCGAACTGCTTCTGCTTCAGGCTACTCAGCAAGAAAGACTGATGTAATGGTGTCGGCTGCCTGATTTTATACCACTGATGACCTGACGTCAGTTCTGGAGCGACAGCAACTGGTGCAGAAATACTAAGCCTCTGGTATTCAGGCCGACTGAGGGCTACCCCTGGCAGGATAACCCAAATGTGATGACTGCAACAGTGAAACACGAAGAACATCTAGATTGTCTCTCCAGGATTCTCCCTTTAGGGATATCAGGGCAAAGTAGTTGCTGCACTTGCTGTTGTCTGGGCAGGTAAAAAGACTGCAGCAAGGATATCCCCAGTAATGGAAGTGATGATGCACCACTGCTAGACTGAGGTATCACTCATGAGACAACAGAATGGATCTGCTGAGACTGTTGGCAAGACAGTTGGCCTTCCTAGGAATATGCATTGCTATCAAGAAGTGATGCAAAGAAATTGCCTATTGCCACACTCTCATGGCTTCCTGACATAAGGGGTAGGACCTTGTTCTCCCTTGTTGTTGCAGGCAAGTTGTCTTGTAGGTCCTACAACACATGGAAGACTGCTTTCCTGTCCAGAACAGTGACGTGAAAGCTAGCCTCTTGTTTTGTCCATGTACCTTGGACTATCCTCCTCTGATAATCCCCCCGACCTCCACCCCAAGCATGTAGCATCTGTGGTTACACAAAGGTCTTCCTAGGAGAACCAAGGGGAAGTTAACCACTAATGTAGCTGGAGCCTGCAAAGATGGGTGATTATTATGGCTGCAGAAAAATGATTTGTTACCTGTGACCATTGTGTTCTGAGTAGCCACTGTAGTATTCTCATGTGGAACTGAACAAGGTGTACCATGAGAATGGATGAAGCAATCAGCCTCAGGACCTCAAGGACAAGGTCCACTGGTGGAGATGAAAGCTGAAGAAGGTTTTGAAAAGAATGCCTCAAAATCTGAACTCTGAAGGAAGAGAAACAATGCATGTATCTGTGTCCAGGTGACATCCTACAAACTGAGTAGCTTTAGCTGGCTGCAGATTTGATTTTTCATTGCTTGTAGAGATGTCCATGGACAGAAAAGAGCTGAAACAAGTAGTCTCTGGTCTTGATTGTGGATTCTTTTGATATGACAGCAAGCAGACAGTCATTTAGGTATGGAAACACATGAATCCCTTGTAGCCTCAGTTGAGTTGCTACAACCATCATGCACTTGGTGAACACCCAGGGGGGCTCTGGTGAGACCAAAGAACAGAATCATAGATCTCGTCTGGGTGTTTTAGATGTTTTGATATGCAGATTTTTTATTTATGCTCGTTATCTCAAAAATACAGTACAGCACAGCAATACACTGAGCTGATTGTCAATCAAGTTATCTACACTGAGGCTGAAGATATAGCGAAACTACTGGTCAATAAACTTAGCTCTAAATTTACCCCTCTCTCCCGTCCATCTGTCCCTCAAGATACACATGAAACTGGCTTTCCTCTAGCTATCACACAAGATCAAGTCCTAAAAGTGATATCAAAACCTAAAAATACTGCATTGATGGCTCCTGACAATATCCCAAAATGCATCTTAAATATCATGAAGCATGACTTAGCCACATCCTAACAACAATGTTCAATCTCAGCCACCAAACAGATTTTGTACCAAGTCATTCTCCTGCATAAAGGAGGACCTTCCACAGACCCAGGCAATTACAGACTCATAAATCTGAACAGCCTCATGGAAAGCCTTATCATAAAACTAATCAATCAGGAGACAGGGAACCTCCAAACACTGTACCTGTCTCAGTTGGATGTGTGAAGAGAAGGTCATGCCTACTAGAATCTTTCTGAGAAATTTACCGAAGCAATGGATGAAGGCAAAATGGTACACACTACATACCTTGACCAGACCAAAACCTTTGACAATTCTCCAATAAGGTATAGTATTTCAAACTACTGTTTACTAATAAAGGACTGAAATGCAGTGAACCATCTTCCTGGCCATTTTTTTTATCTGCTTAGACAGGCTGATGGGATTTGTTTTCATGAAAAGAGCACCCTTTAGGATTTAAAATAAGGGTCACCTGCTAAGAACTCTGGAGAACCCCTAGATAACCACCTAACTGGCAAAAGGTAAATGCAGATCCACTCCTGATAAAGGGTGTCCCCAAAAACATTTGGCATGGCTGGACCCCACAGTTAAAACCGGTAACCCTAGGATTTAATTTATTTCATTTTGGCTCTGAAATTAGAAAGCATGAGGGGATGAAAAGCAGAGACTGAAGTTTGTGTTCTCAGAGGAAAAGCTATAATCTTCCCCATAACTCTGAAGGCCAACACTATGTCTGCCAGATCAGAGAAGCACCATCTAGTATTGGAGCTACCACTGCTGAAGAAGAAGTAAAAGCCATTGATGAAGGAAATCCTTGAACTAGACATACCAATCCTGAGAAGGGGATCAGTGCTGCAGCCTTGAAGGCTGACAACTTCAACACCAGGCCCGAGGACAATATTGAAGTGTCAATGTTGAGACATTGGTCTTAAGATCTGTTAGACTCCAAAGGTCTTGGAGTAGGTGAAATGGATTCAAAGTCCTAGGAGCTGAGGCCAAAGGACCAACCAGAAGCAAAAACTCAGTCTTTAGGTGAGTTGTCAGATCTGAATCCACTGGATCTTATGTTGGACCCTGGAAGGAGCAAAAATGGGAGATGAAGGAACAGTCTGTTCCACCCTCAAGACAGAGAAAGACAGAAGTATACCCATTTCTAGCTGCACTTTTATAAAGGTCCTGATCATGCAGTCTCAATCCATTTTTGAAACACTACTAAAGGGCCTGAAAGGTCTGATGGAAGCTTGTGAAGGAGGTTGAAATGAGAATCTAGAAAGTTCCCTCTCGGGGAATGTTCCTCTGATGAGACATTTGTAGACCTGTACAGAATAATGATCAGCTCCAAAATCATCACAGCCAATGTAGGAGGCTTTGTCAGAATCGAAAAAATAGTTTGCTCCGTTCTCAATACTTTAGAAGGCACAGTATTAAGATATTTGGACCACCAAAAGAAAAAAGGTGGAGGAGTTGCCATTGAATACTCCAATCACCTTACTCGTACACCTCTCGACAAACTAATCCCATCCTTCCCACCTGCTGAAATCCTGACTGCCAACCTTAAACTTAACAGTTATATTACAATCACCATAGCAGCTATTTATATTCCACCAGGGGACAACATTCCCATACTTGAAAGCATTCTCTCATACCTCTCTCAACACATACATAATGAAATCCTCCTCCTCTGTGAAGTTAATATAAATTGGCCATCTCTATCACCAAACCCTAGCCTATTTATAACCCTCACAATTCTGCTTCCCTTATTGACTGGATATTAGGCGCCAACCCACTAAAATATAATAACTCTTCTACTCTACCAGACTCCCAAAGTGATCACTCCCCTGAAAAAGTTCTCCGATTTACTCTACATTTCCCCAGCCTCCACAGACACATTACTTGTCACAGGCTATCAAACTTCCAACTGGAAACTTTCAAAACCCTCCACTCCAAAATTAACTGGGCTTTTTTGACACAATTGCCCCTAGATGACACAGTATGCTGTTTAACTCTACTTTCCTAAATATTCTTAACTCACTAGCACCTATCCGCACTATATGTATAAAATCCAATATATCCCCTTAGTTATATAAGCCATTTGCAACTTAATGAAATCTAGGGACAGAATGTGGACAATATGGGTAAAATCCAAATGACCCATCCATCTACAAAAATACAAAGAACTTAGAAACCTGACAAAAAAAATCACATCAATAAAGACAAAAAAGACTTCTATCATAACCTATCTACAGCTCAAAAATCTAATCGATCCATGTTTTCGCATGCAATCAGCCAAATCCTCCACCCTGGCAACCCCTCATCTCCAAACCCCTGACCTATAAAAACACCACAAGAAACTGCAACTATCTTCACTTCATTGAATCTATCAAAAATAAGTTATCTTCTAACTCAGCTACCAGCACTGTAAGCCCTCTCAACCCTTCACTCTCTCCAAACTCCAATACAACCTTTTCCCTTAAACCGGTACCCACCAGATACATGAAATCTGTACTTTGCAAACTAAAACCCTGTTCTCCATTATCCATTACTCTGTTTATAAAGTTTTTTTTTGTATTTTTATTAATGTTTATACTACTTTTTTTAGCATTGAAGAATTGTGAGAGTTAAAGAAAATGGGTAATAATAGTTATGTACTTACCATAACTTGGTATATGTGTTATCCGTAGTCACTATTCATCACGTATGGGTCAAGGATCAGACATCAGATCTGAGCCGGCACACTCAGTTTAGCTCAAGCTCCACTCCTCCCATAATGCTTTGCTGCCTTCTAACCCCTCAGATCAAGTTTGCCCTGGAGAAAGAAGACAGCTAGAAAAGACCTGCCACTAGAAAAGGCCCACTGAAGTCCTGCTAATCTTTCAGGAAGGGGGAAGGAGATTGGGATCATGATGAATGGTGACTACAGATAACACAGATACCAAGTTATGGTAAGGACATAACTATTAATCTAATGTTATCCTAATCACCATTCATCATGTATGGGTCAGAGTCCCCAGCTACCCAACATTCTCAGGTGGCATCATGGAAGGACATGCCGAAGAAGAGTGGAGCCAAAGGAAGCCCTTCCCCTAGAAACTAGGTCAAGTTTGTAATGAGAAATTAAGGTATGAGGAGAAGAGCAAGTTGCCGCTGCACAAATGTCATCCAAGGATTAACGGACTGACGAGCTGAGAAGGCAGCTGATGTAGCCACTGACCTGGTAGAGTGGGCCATAATTGGTTAAGGCAAAGGAGAACCACAGGAGAAGTATATGTAAAAAATGCACTGAGAAATTCAATGGGCAATGGTAAGTTTCAAGACAGCTTGGCCCTTCCTGTTGACTGAGAAGGCCACAAACAATTGATCTGAGAGTCGAAAGGACTTGGATCTCTGCAAATAAAAGCATAGCTGTCAATGAACATATAAGGTATGCAAAATATATTCACTCCTATTAGCATAATTAGGAAAAAATACTGGAAGTTGGATAGACTGATTGAGGTTAGCTTCAGTTGCCTCTTTTGGCATAAAGGAAGGATTGGGTCTCAAGTCTACTCTAGCTTTATGGAATATCAAATAAGGATGTTAAGAGCCTGCAATTCTGATACTCTCTTTGCTCAAGTTATCGCCACCAAAAAGGCAGTCTTCCAAGAAAGGAATCTAAGGTCACAGGATGCCTCAGGCTCAAAAGGGGGTCTATTTAGAGACTGCAGCACCAGAGCAAGATCCCACGGTGGAGAAGGGTCCTTGACTGGAGTACGCAACAAAAAGACACCTTTCAAAAAGTTTTTGAAGAGGCAAGAAGAAAAAGTAGGTTCGTTATTGAGGTGAAAATTAGAAATTGTAGCCAAATGGACTTTGATCTTAGAGAAACTAGCACTCTCCTGAAAAAGGGAAGCCAGGAAAAGAAGAATGCCAGAAATGGATCCAGATTCCGACCTTTAGCCCAAATACAGAATCTTTTCCACTTACTACTGTAAATTCTCTTGGTAGAAGATTTTTTGAGAAGCAAGGATAATGTCCTTCACAGGAGATGCAAGCCTGGACTTGGCAAGAATCACTGGAACTGGACAAACCAAGTTGTCAGATGGAGTGCCTGCAGATTTGGAAGGGGACGGAGTGATAGATGGGAGATCAGATCCGGCACTGGATCGCGCACCCAAGGGAGCTACTTCAGATGATACCGTAGAAGAGGGAACCACACCTGCAGAGGCCAGACAAGGGCAATAAGGATTAACTGCATCCTGAGGTGTCTTGCTTTCTGAAGAGCTCTCAAAATCAATGGTAATGAAGGAAAGCCGTAAAGGAGACCCAGAGGCCAATCGTGAGTCAGAGCGTCCTTGGGGGACTCCCCCTCTGGGGGGATTAGGGCAAACTAGTTGCTGTATTTGTGGTTGAGAGGGGAAAGCAAACAGATCACAGCTCGGTTGGCCCCAACAATGGAAGGTCTGCTTCCCCACTAGCGGATTCAGGGACCACTTGTGAGGGGTCAGAATTGCCCTGCTCAGCTTGTCCGCCAGCACATTGGATACTCCGGGAATGTGTGTTGCAAGGAGAAAGCAACTTGAGGACATTGCCCATTCGCAAACCCTCGTGGCCTTGTGACAAATCAGATAAGAACGTGTGCCCCCTTGCTTGTTTATGTACCACACAACAGCCATGTTGTCTGTGTGAACTGCTATTGTCCCTAGAGGAAGGCAGTCCTGAAATGCTTGCAACAAAAGAAGGATTGTTCTCATCTCCAGAACATTTATGTGCAGTTTGTTCTCTGACTGGGACCACGTCCCCTTGGACAGTCTTCCCCTGGAAGTGCTCCCCCCCCCCACCATAGGAGAGAAGCATCCATGGTAACTGGAGTGAGCTGTATAGGAAATGAGAGATGATGAGAGATAGTGGACCACTGAACCACCAGGGTCCACTGCAGAACTCTCATGTAATACCTGATCAGTGGAATGAGATAAATGGCTGCTGCCATAGAACCTAGAGCCCTTAGAATGAGTGATACTGGAGGACGAGTTTGTTCCAGAAGAGACTGTACATGAGACCGGACAAAAAGCACACCTCTGAGGGGAAGAGCTGCAATCTCCGAGGTAGTGTCCAACTGAGTGCCTATGAACTCCAGTTGTTGAGATAGGGTCAAGGAAGACTTGGTCAGATTCACTGTTATCCCCAATTGATCGAAGAGACAAAGAAGAAAGCATGTGGTCTCCACCAGTTGATGCTGTGTGGGAGCTGTGAGGAGCCATTCGTCGACATAGGGGGAACACCTGGAATCCCTGCAGCCTTCGATGAGCTGCCACCACTGCCATACACTTGGCAAACACCCAGAGGGCCGTGGTGAGTCCAAAGGGCAGGGTTCTGAACTGGAAGTGATCGGCTCCTATGCAAAAAAAGAGAAATCTCCTGGACCTCCTGTCTATTTTGATATAATAGTATGCATCCTGGAGATCCACAGAGCACATCCAGTTGTTCTTGTGCAGAAAGGGCACAATGGAGTGTACAGTGACAATCCGAAACTTTGACTTCTTGACTGAGAGATTTAACTAATTGAGGACCAGAATTGGATGCAGGTCACCTGTTTTCTTGGGTATCAAAAAGAAGGAGTAAGTTCTGGATCCTTTCTGTCCTGTGGGGACTCTTTGGATAGCTCTTTTAGAATGAGGTTGGTCATCTCTACATGGGCTAACTCTCTATGACTGGATGGCACATCGGGGAAAGTTCTTTTTGGCAGGGGGTCGGAAAAAGGAATGCCGTAGCCCCTGGATATTATTTTTACCACCCACAGATCTGTTGTGATGTTTGACCAGGCTGAAGGGTGCAAAGATAAATGCCCCCCCCCCGGCTACCTCCAGGAACGGACAGTCGGGCAACGCCTTAGGGGCACTGAAAGAGCTTCTCACAAAAAAGTTCCTGGAGCTCTGGTTTTGTGGGCCTCCTCTGCCCCTAGGGTGGCTTCAACTGTTGAAACCTCTCCCCCGTCCCCTGGAAGAGGAATCTTCTTGAGCTTCCTGAAAGGAAGACTGCGACATATGGAACCAAATCTTCTTACTTCCTCGTTGGGTCTTGAAAAGGGCCTTTCAGGGGTAGAGAACTTGATCCATATGGCCAAAAGTGTCTTCCCTTCTTATTCACTGTAGGCTAAAGTTTCCTTAACGGTTGATCCAAAGAGGGTTGAACCATTGAAGGGAGCATTGATGAACAATGCCTTAAAGGCCTCCACAAACCCTCGTAAGCGAAGCCAGGCATGGCACCTAATGGCAATGTCTATGCCCACCACCTATGAGGCACCATTTGCAGTGTTGGATGTCAACCTCATGGAAGAATTAGCTATTGATGTGAGAGTGGCCAGCTTGGGAGAAATGGTCTTAAAGTCCTCCGCATGCATGGACTCCGAGAGGGAAGTGGGAAGCTCCTTTATCAAATCCCTCTGAAGATGGGTGAAATGTATCAGGTAGTTTAAAGCTCGCAGACTGAACGAGGCTGATGCAAACACCCATTTTCTGAGTCTGTCAATCACTCTTGACTCTCCATTTGGAGGATGGACAGATGAACTCTGTTTTGCCAGCTTTTTCTTGGTGGCGGCAGCTACCACAAACTGGGACTGCCTTGGTCCAGAAAACCTTGTCAGAAGGGGGACTCAAAAACTTGTCTGCTCTCTTTAGCACTGGCTCCACTGCATCGGGTTCCTTCCATGCCCTGCTGGCAATGAGATTAAGGGGTCAGCAGGGCGGACATCCAAGAAGTAGATGGGCCCGTACCGAAAGCCTCCAGAAACACGGCTTCCTCAGAGGACAAGGGCTGGGCAGACCAACAGCCCTTGGTCTTAAGAATCTTCAGCATGTCCCTGAAAGAGACATCATCAGGCAGTGATCCTGAGGACCTGTCCCCTTCATTGATGTCAGTGTCCTCCGTGAGAGACTCCATCAGGGAGTTGAGATGTCTCCTCTTCCGAGGAACTTCCTCCATGGTAACCCCCCCCCCCCCGGAGGGTAGGTCGAGGAGTTGAGCAATCTGCATCTGTCTTCAAGTGCAGCAAACAAGATCTGAGGGGTGAGAGGGCAGCAGAGAATTATGGGAGAAGAGGAGCTTGAGCTAAGCTGTTGTCTAAGTGTGCTGGCTCAAATCTGATGTCAGATCCTAGACCCATACGTAATGAATGGTGTCTAGGATAACATCAGATCTATAATGGACTTCACATTGAATATGTAACTGTCAGTACTGGGTTAGACTGCTCTGTATTACTACTGTTTGTTTATTTTATTTAAATTTGATTATTGGGAAAGTTCAGCTGGGAAGTAAAACCCCTTTTCAGTGGAAATCTGGGGAAAAGAAGCTTGATGGTCACATATACAAAGTTATTGTAACAATATGGAAAAAAAGAAGTTATGTACTCACCATAACGTTCCATGTGAGTTGTTCCATCTCGCCTTCATTCTTCACTGATGGGATTGGAGCCAATCCTCGGCTCTGACACGGCCGTTTAGCAAAGCTCAAAGTTTACCAGTAGCTCAAGACCCAGCCCCTTATCCCATGATGCACTGCTGGAATTACCTCAGATCTTGTTTGCTGCTTATACCATATCCTAGTAAAATAACTACTCTTCCTAGAGAGGAAGAAGCACAGAGAAACCAGGATGAAGCCAGTCTCCAGGTCAACTGTTAGCTAGGAGGGGGATGGAGGGAGGAACATGAGAATGAAGGCGAGATGGAACAACTCACATGGAACGTTATGGTGAGTACATAACTTCTTTATGTGCAGTTGTTCAATCTCGCCGTTCATTCTTCACTGATGGGTAGCGTCCCTAGCACCCAAGATCCCGGGTGGCTCACGGGAGTACACTTTTCAGGACCATAGAACCAAAAGAAGTCCTGTCCCTGGAAGCCTTATCCACTTTGTAATGAGTGATAAAAGTGTGAGGCTTAGACCAAGTGGCTGCAGCACAGATGTTGTCAAGGGGTAACTTGGCTTGAAAAGCTGAAGAGGTAGAGACTGCTCAGGTTGAATGAGCCTTACCTTATGAAATAAAGGCATATTAACACATGAATAAGTGTAAGTAATACAATCCGATAGCCACTTAGACAGTATTGTTTTAGCCACTGGTCTACCTTTTCTGGCTTCCGAGAAGGATACAAAAAGCTGGTCTAATTTTCTAATGTCTTTTGTTCTATCCAGATAATATCTAAGTTGTCTGTGAACATCAAGTTTGTGCAGCATGTATTCTAATTTGTTGGTATGGTTGGGGAAAAAAACGGGCAACTCAATGACTTGATTGATGTTAAACTCAGAACATACTTTAGACAAAAAGGAAGGGTTTGTCCTAAGGGATACTCTGTCAGCATTAAAAATCATATAAGAGGATTTGATAGATAATGCTTGAAGCTCTGACACTCTGCGGGCAGAAGTAATTGCCACTAAAAAGATAGTTCTCCGTGATAAAAATTTGAGCTTACAAGATGATGCTGGTTCAAATGGGGGAAGAATGATACGAGATAACATGAAATTCAAATTCCAGGGAGAATAAGGAGTCTTTACCAGAGGCCTTATGTGAAGGGTACCTTTGAGAAAGGCCTTAGACAACTGGTGAGCCATAATATTTAGTCCGTCAATACCTAGAGGCCCGGGTTAACAACGACCGCCACCAGTACTGTTGGCCAACAGGGTGCTGGCGGAAATTGGGCTACTGTTGGCCGAAGGAGAAGAGGCGGAAGGCATGCCCGAAGGCAGGTAAAGGCTAGGACTGTGATAGTGAGGGTCGGAACTTTGAATGTTGGCAGTATGACTGGTATAGGGAGGGAGCTAGCTGATGTGATGAACCGAAGGACGGTTGGTATATTGTGTGTGCAAGAGACCAGATGGAAGGGGAGCTAGGCTAGGTGTATCGGAGGTGGTTTCAAATTGTTTTATCATGGTGTGGATGGGAGGAGAAATGGCGTAGGCATTATCCTGAAGGAACAGTATGCTAAGAGTGTTTTGAAGGTGAAAAGAGTGTCGGATAGAGTGATGTTTATGAAGCTGGAAATTGATGGTGTAATGATGAATGTTGTTAGTGCATATGCTCCACAAGTTGGGTGTGCAATGGATGAGAAAGAAAAATTTTGGAGTGAGTTGAATGAAGTGGTGATGACTGTACCCAAGGGTGAGAGACTGGTGATTGGAGCAGATTTCAATGGGCATGTTGTTGAAGGGAACAGAGGGGATGAGGAAGTGATGGGTAGGTATGATGTTAAGCAAAGGAATGCAGAAGGTCAGATGGTAGTGGATTTTGAGAAAAGGATGGACATGGCTGTGATGAATACATATTTTAACAAGAGGGAGCAGCATAGGGTGACATACAAGAGTGGATGAAGATGCACACAGGTGGATTATATCTTATGAAGAAGGGCCAATCTGAAGGAGATTGGAGACTGTAAAGTGGTGGCAGGGGAAAGTGTAGTTAGGCAGCATAGGATGGTGGTTTGTAGGATGACATTGGTGATCAAGAAGAGGAGGATGAGTGTGAGGGCAGCACCAAGGATCAAATAGTGGAAATTGAAAAAGGGTAATTGTGAGGTGATGTTCAGGGAAGAGTTAAGACAGGCACTGGGTGGCAGTGAAGAGTTACCGAATAGCTGGGTAACTACAGCAGAGCTAGTAAGAGAGATGGATAGAAGGGTGCTTGGTGTGACATCTGGAAAGAGGAAGGAGGACAAGGAGACCTGGTGGTGGAATGAAGAAGTACAGGAGAGTATACAGAGAAAGAGGTTGGTGAAGAAGAAGTAGGATTGTCAAAGAGATGAAGAAAGTAGGCAATAGTATAAAGAGATGAGGTGCATGGCAAAGAGAGAGGTGGCGAAGGCTAAGGATAAGGCGTATGAAGAGTTGTATAAAAGGTTGGACACTAAGGAGGGAGAAAAGGACCTGTACCGATTGGCTAAACAGAGGGACCAAGCTAGTAAAGATGTGCAGCAGGTAAGGGTGATAAAGGATAATGAGGGAAACGTACTCACAAGCGAGGAGAGTGTGTTGAGCAGATGGAAAGAGTACCTTTGAGGGGTTGATGAATGAAGAGAATGAGAGGGAGAGAAGATTGGATGATGTGCGGATAGTGAATCATGAAGCGCAGTGGATTAGCAAGGAGGAAGTAAGGATAGCTATGAAGAGGGTGAAGAACGGAAAGGCTGTTGGTCCAGATGACATACCTGTGGAAGCATGGAGGTGTTTAGGTGAAATGGCAGTGGAGTTTTTAACTATATTGTTTAATGAAATCTTGGAAAGTGAGAGGATGCCTGAGGAATGGAGAAAACGTTTTTTGGTACCGATTTTTAAGAATAAGGGTGATGTGCAGAGCTGTAGTAACTACAGAGGGATTAAACTGATCAGTCACAGCATGAAGTTATGGGAAAGAGTAGTGGAAGCTAGGTTAAGAAGGGAGGCGATGATTAGTAATCAGCAGTATGGTTTCATGCCAGGAAAGAGCACTACAGATGTGATGTTTGCTGTGTTGATGGAGAAGTACAGAGAAGGTCAGAAGGAGTTGCATTGTGTCTTTAGAAAGCATATGACAGGGTGCCTAGAGAGGAGTTGTGGTATTGTATGAGTAAGTCAGGAGTGTCAGAGAAGTATGTAAGAGTGGTACAGGATATGTACGAGGGTAGTGTGACAGCGGTGAGTTCTGCAGTGGGAGTGACGGATGCGTTTAAGGTGGAGGTGGGATTACATCAAGGATTAGCTCTGAGCCCTTTCTTATTTGCAATGGTGATGGACAGGTTGACAGACGAGATCAGACAGGAGTCCCCGTGGACTATGATGTTTGCAGATGACATAGTGATCTGCAGGGAGAGTAGGGAACAGGTGGAGGAGACCCTGGAGAGGTGGAGATATGCTCTAGAGAGAAGAGGAATGAAGGTCAGCAGGACTAAGACAATATATGTGTGTGAATGAGAGGGTGGACAGAAGAATGGTGAGGATGCAGGGAGTAGAGGTGGCGAAGGTGAATGAGTTTAAGTACTTGGGATCAACAGTTCAGAGTAATGGTGAGTGTGGAAGAGAGGTGAAGAAGAGAGTACAGGCAGGATGGAGTGGGTGGAGAAGAGTGTCAGTAGTGATTTGTGACAGACGAGTACCAGTAAGAGTGAAAGGGAAGGTCTACAAGAGGGTAGTGAGACCAGCTATGTTATACGGGTTGGAGACAGTGGCATTGACAAAAAGGCAGGAGTTGAAGATGTTAAGATTTGCACTGGGTGTGACGAGGATGTACAGGATTAGGAATAAGTATATTAGAGGGTTAGCCCAGATTGGAAGGTTTGGAGACAAAGCCAGAGAGGCAAGATTATGTTGGTTTGGACATGTGCTGAGGAGGGATGCAGAGTATATTGGGAAAGAGATGCTAAGGATGAAGCTGCCAGGTAACAGGAAAAGTGGAAGACCTACGATAAGGTTTATATATGTAGTGCGAGAGGACATGCAGGTGGTTGGTGTAACAGAGCAAGATGCAGAGGACAGGAAGAAATGGAAACAGTTGATCTGCTGTGGTGACCCCTAACGGAAGCAGCCAAAAGAAGCAGAAGAATACCTAGATGAAAATTATATATAGCAGCTAACTGTACCCAGACAGTAGCAGCTGATGCTCCTTCATTAAAAATCTTAGTCAAAAATTCAAGAATAGATGGCAACGGAGCTTGATAAGGATCAATGTTTTGGTTTGAAGCCCAAATAGAAAATCTCTTCCACTTACTACACTACAATTTTCTGGTGGAAAGTTTATGGGAAGCCAATAAGATTTGACTTGTATTATAAGAAAGATTATGAAGCCTGGCTATGCGGGGAACTGGAGCAGCCAAGCAGTTAGCTTCAGTGACTGCAAGGAAGGGTGGAGGTCCCCTGACGGGTGTGTCAGAAGGTCTGGAACTGGGTCCAAGTTTCATGGATCCTCCAAAAGATGATGGTAAAGAAATGGGAACCAAATCTGTCAAGGCCAATGAGGGGCTATAAGAATGACAGTCTGTCCCACTGACTTTGCTTTCTGTAAAAATCTGGGTATCAACGGAATTGGGGGAAATGCATAGAGAAGACCCGGGGGCCAATCGTGGATGAGTGCATCCCTCAGGGGATCTCCCGGAGGAGGTATCAGGGTAAAGTAGCTTCTGCATTTGGTGTTGATGTGACTGGCAAAGAGATTGCAGCATGGCTGTCCCCATTTGTGGAAAATCCTGTCCACAATCTCTTGTTTGAGGGACCACTCATGGGGCAACAAAATTGCCCTGCTCAGCTTGTCCGCTATCACGTTGGATCTCCCCAGGATGTGCGTTGCTAACAGAAAGCACTGGGAAGACACAGCCCACTGCCATACTCTGAGGGCTTCTTGGCAAAGGTGGTAATATTTGGTCCCACCCTGTTTGTTCAAGTACCAGACCACTGACATGTTGTCTGTCTGTATTGCAATTGTCCCTAGAGGGAGAGAGCCTTGAAAGTACTGCAACACCAGAAGTACTGCTCTCATCTCCAGAACATTGATATGCAGATGTGACTCTTGATCTGTCCATGTGACTTGGGCGGTCTTTCCCTGAAAATGCCCCCCCCCCACCCTATCAGGGAAGCATCCGTGGTCACAGTGGCTACTGGGGGTGGGAGTACAAAGGGGCATCCTATTGTCACATGAAGAGATGTCAACCACCACTGAAGATCCCTCCTGCAAGAATTTGTAATCAGAATCATACGGCTCATTGGCAATTCCTGGTAAGACCATTGGGTGAACAGAAGCCATTGAAGAATTCACATATGCATCCTTGCTACTGGAATGGCTAAGATTGCTGCCGCCATCAAACCTAGTACTTTCAACACCTCTGTGGCTGGAGCTCTGTTCTTTGATACCAACGAAGAGATGTGCTGTCAAAGGAGTGAGACCCTTTCGACTGGAAGACGTAGAGTGGTGGTTGAAGAATCTAACTCTGCTCCTATAAAGACGATACGCTGTGATGGCGACAATGCAGGCTTTTCGAAGTTGACCGTAATGCCTAAGTGGTTGCAGAGTGCCAGAGTGGATTCTGTTGCCTGAATCAGTTGATGCCTGGTGGTGGCGGTAAGGAGCCAATCGTCCAGGTATGGAAAAACCTGGAATCGTAAACGCCTCAGGTGAGCCGTCACCACTGCCATACATTTGGTAAACAGTCTGGGGACTGTAGTGAGACCAAAGGGCAGGGCTCGGAACTGATAGTGATTGGCTCCCAGCCGGAAACACAGGTGATCTCTGGATGGTCTGGCCATTTTTATGTGGTAGTACGCATCCTTGAGATCGATCAAGCACATCCAATTGCCTTTCTCTGAAAAGGGAAGTATGGACTGAAGCATGACCATTCAGAACTTCTCTTTCTTCACAAACTGGTTGAGTCTGCTGAGGTCCAAAATGGGTCTCCAGTCCCCTGTTTTCTTTGGAACCAAAAAGAATCTTGAGTAAGTTCTGAATCTTATTTGGTCTGCTGGGACTGGCTGGATGACTCTTTTTTCTAGCAACTTGTGGACCTCCATAGTTGCTTGTTCTCTGTAACTGGGTGGAACGTCCGGGATTCCCCTGATAGAAAGGGGAGGAGAGGAGAACAGTATGAAATACCCTCTGGAAGTGATGCTTTGTACCCAGCTGTCATTTGCTATGTCTAGCCAGGCTTCTGGGTACAAAGATAAGCGACCCCCAACTGCCTCCAGAGCAGGACAGTCGGGCCTCCTCTCAGGAGTGCTGGTAGGGCTGACTAGAGAAATCATCTCTGTCACCCTGGTGTTGCGGACCCCCTCTGCCATGAGGGCAGCGTCTTCCATTATTACCTCCTCCTCTGTCCCTGGAGAGGGGTTCTCCACGTGTGTCCTGAAAGGCTCCTTGGGCTTTTCGGAACCACATTTTTCCTCCCTTTTGGCCTTTGGGGTAAGGCCATGCAGGGGTGGAAAAACGGACTCCGATGTCAGACAGAGTCTTTCCCTCCTGTTCACACCTGGTCAATGTTTCCTTTACCTTAGGCCCAAACAAGGATGAGCCATCAAACAGGGTATTTATGAATGAAGATTTGAAGGGCTTCGTGAAGGAACAGAGGCACATCCAGGCATGCCTACGAAGAGCAATCCCTGAACTTGCAGCTCTACTCAAACCATCTGCTGCATATGATATGACACGCATGGACGAGTTCACAATGGAATTAAAGGTAGCAAGCTGGGCAGAAACTTTGTCAGAGATGCCTGCAGCTACAGCACCCTGAAGAATATCTCCCAACTCCTTAAGGAGATCTCTTTACAGTCTGGTGAAATGGATCAGATAGTTCAGTGATCGAAGAGTGAAAGCCGCTGAACTGAACATGCGTTTCCCATATCTATCCATGATCTTAGAATCTCTGTTAGGAGGATGGATAGACGTGGAAGTCTCAGCCAATTCCTTCTTGGTGGCTGTCGCCACCACCATGGCATCAATACGGACTCCCTTAGACAAGAAGGTTTTATCCGCTGGGGCAGAGATAAACTTATTAGGCCTCCGAGAGACAGGCTCCATAGACTCTGGTGACTCCCATGCCCTACGAGAGACCAATTGCATAAGCTCATCGTAGGGTGGAGACATCCAGGAGGTGGACGTTTGAGACCCAAAAGCCTTCAAGAGAACTGACTCATCCTCAGTAGGGGTTTTGGACTGCCAATCACTCCTCTGCCTAAGGATCTCATGGATCTCCGCAAAAGGAGATGTCCTCAGAGGGGGATCGAGGGGACCCTTCTGACTCATCCAAGTCAGTGTCAGATGTCAATGACTCCTATGGGGAATCCAAGTGCGTCCTCTTGCACACTCTGTTTCTAGGGACTTCCTCAGTGGGAGCCACTGGGGAAGTCTCAGAAGAGCAGGGGGCGCCCAGTGGGGCCACCTGAGGCTCTGGGTCTCTACGCTTGGGGTGGCCAATGGAAGCAGAAGCAGACACAGGCACTTTAGGGGAAGAAGAGGCCAGACTTGGCAATGACAAAGTCTTAGGAGACAATACTCACCTCATAGCTTTAAAGGCGTCACAGCTCTGATGAGAAGGAGTCGACGGACCCAAAGGAACCGTGATCCCCTCCCGCACAGATGCTGTGGGCTCCGAGCTCGAGGTAGGAGCCGAGCTCACCGGCGCCGAGGCCCCGAGAGGAAGAGTTGGCACTGACAGATCAGTACGACTATCCTCCCCGGACCCGACCGGAGAGTGTCGGCTCCTAGAGTCCCCAGTCTGTTCCGAGGACGTCCGAGTAGATGGAGCTGATGACACTGGAACAGGTGTCAGCTCCAAGGGTTCTACAACCATTAGGTCGGCTTTCTCCGGCTCCAAAAAACCGGTATGGCTCACAGGAGAAGCAGTCAATTCCAGGGTAGTGGTCTTCGGTTCCGACACCTGGGTCGGAGCCGACAGCAATTTAGCTAGGCCTGGTGTCTTTAAGAGCTTCTGTACCAGTCAGTCCATGTCCGAATCAGAAAGGCTAACAGAGGACCTGGAGGAATGCACCGATGGTGCTGACTGGAGTAATGGAGAAGAAGGAGTTTCAAAGACCGGTTCAAAGGCAGTGTCCCGGGCCCAAAAGGAAAAGACTGTCAGCTCCGAAGGCTGTGGAGCCAAAGTCACAGCAAGTTCCACTTTCTTAGACTTTTTTGACTTGGAGTCTGAGGAGGAGTTAGAGGACTTTGATGACTTGCTGGCTCCATCCTGGTCAAAGCTTCCACAAAAGCGTGCTTAAGAAGACCTCGATCCATGAGCTTTCTCTTCCTCTCAGCAAGCACCCTAGTGGAAAAGGAGTGGCAGATACTGTAGGACTCCTGAAGGTGCACCTCACCCAGACAATAGACACATTGAACGTGTCCGTCTGTGACAGACATCTTCTGTCCGCAGTCTGGACATTTTGTGAAACCAGACTTTGGATGTCTGTCTTTATCTTCAGACATAATTTTAATCAACAGCAAATTCTATCACAACTGTACACAACTATAAACAACTAAGCAACTATTTTAGAAAAGCACACACAATATCAAACAATCCCCAAGAGGCCACACTAAATAAATAAATAAATATATATATATATATATATATATATATATATATATATATATATATATATATATATATATATATAAAAACAAGAAACTAACTGTAAATTTTGCTGTTTATACATAACTCCAGAACTACGCTAACACTACACTACTAAAGGCCAAAGCCAACACTAGCAAAAACCGGCCACGAAAAATAAACACGGCCAAAAGAGATAGTAATATATGGGTAAGGGAAATACTAAGCAAAAGTCTAAATATGATTATATAAGAACATTTTTAGAAAAACTTGCTAATTCGTTGAATAAAGTCTCGAGCAGAGCTGGAAACCAAGAGATCAGTGCCGCGGCAAACTAGATCTGAGGTAATTCCAGCAGTGCATCATGGGATAAGGGGCTGGGTCTCGAGCTACTGGTAAACTTTGAGCTTTGCTAAATGGCCATGTCGGAGCTGAGGATCGGCTCTGAACCCATCAGTGAAGAATGAACAACGAGATTGAACAACTGCACATCATCTATTAAAGCATGTATACTGTTATAACACAGAATGAACATGAATCTTTCATACAAAAGTAATACAAAGACAGTTTTGGTGGTTACACTGTACAAACACATACTTTAAAGTAAAATTTTATACAAAGACAGTTTTGGAGCTACTTAGGCCACAGGTAGTGCGGGGGCAATGATAACTGGGTGCCCAGGTTCCGGTGAAACAAGTGTGAAAGAATGTGTTGATAGAAAGAGTGATGTATTGTAGTGCAGTGGAAAGGAGAACCTTGGACAAGGATATAGGAGAAGTGTGATATGAGTAATATAGTTCTGTGAGTGATGACTTAGTGAGGAATACATATAGCAGAAGACATGTAAGCATACAAAGTAGTGGCCAAAGTAATATGTGTTTGAGATAAGAAGTAGATGAGCAGCTTCAGAAAGTCAGTGACATATTTTTTATTTTTCAGGCTACATGGCAACCATTTCAGAGCAAATTAGAACAATTAGGAATGTTGAAAGCTACCATTCTGCACTTCACTACCAGGAACATAAACAGATGTAAGTCAAACCTTATTTATTCTCTTGTATACTCTGTATTGTCAAAATTTAAAATTCAGTTTTCAGATAGACGGAAGACTTGGATCATGATTATTTCATATTTATGATAATAAACACACACTGACTTCAATATTCCAAATTCAGGTCCTGCTATGCACATCTCTATTTATGTACTGTTTTATTACTTAATTATAAATTTCCTAGATTTTTATACTGACCTAGCTTTTGCTGTGCTGAAATTTATATTAGCAAGTTTTGTTTATATAACAGTCCCTGGTCCACATAAATTACTATTCACAATTTCTATTGCTAAAAGTGTGCAGTTACTATTGTATTATTGATTTTAAGAGCTGGTTATCTGAATTTAAAAATGTTATGCTATAATTGTTTCAAAACTTAACAACACAGACTGCTAAAAAAATTCTATCTGCATTTTAAACTAACTGTTAAAGCATTTACAGCTATAATATACAACTACAGTACTTGCAAAATCCAAAACTGTAAGTGCCTCAAAATAAGAAGTTATGTACTTACCATAACGTTCCATCTGAGTAGGTATCTTCATTTGTCTGCAACCTTTGGGATACGGATCCAATCTCGGATCCGAGCCGGCAACTTCTACCACAGCATAGATCCGAGCTCCTAGCTCCTCCCTTTACCCATAATCCCCTGCCAACCCTGACTGACCTCGGATCAAGTTTGCCCGATATAACAACTGTTACTGTGCCCCGGAAGGGGCTTATCTAAAACGGATCCTAAACAGAATCATATAGGTCAGGGGGAAGGAGGGGGGGATGGTTGCAGACAAATGAAGATACCTACTCAGATGGAACATTATGGTGAGTACATAACTTCTTAATCTGAAGTAGGCACTTCATTTGTCAGCAACCTTTGGGACAGAGTCCCCAGCTACCTGAATCCTGGGTGGCCATTATGGAAGAATATTCCGGAGCACTGCAGAGCCAAAGGACGCCCTACCTCTGGAGACAACATCCAGTTTTTAATGGCTGATAAAGGTATGAGATGAAGCCCAAGTGGCTGTGGAACAAATATCATCCAAGGGGACCCTAGATCTAAAAGCCGCCGAAGTAGTGACGGCCCTAGTAGAATGAGTGCGGACTCCCTGAGGTGCAGGCCTTCCCGAACTCTAATATGCCAAGAGGATACAACTAGCTATCCACCGTGACAGGGTAACTTTAGAAACTGACTTGCCTAAATTGATTTTGGCAAAGGAGACAAACAACTGGTCAGATTGCCTATGACCAGCAGTTCGATGAATATAAAAGCGTAATTGTCTGTGCACATCCAAAGAATGCAGTTTGTACTCTCCTTTGTTCTGATAGTTGGGAAAGAACATGGGAAGATTAATAGATTGATTAATATTAGCTTCCGAAGATACCTTAGGCAGAAAGGACGGATTGATCCTGAGGTAAACTCTATCCTGATGGAAGGCCAAATACGGCGGTTTGACACAGAGAGCCTGAAGCTCAGAGACCCTTTTAGCTGAAGTAATGGCCACCAGGAAGGCCGTCTTCCAAGAGAGGTATTTAAGATCAACGTAGCTGCCGGCTCGAAAGGGGGGCTTGTCAAGGCCTGTAGAACCAAAGATAAATCCCATGGGGGTACTACCTCCCTGACTGGAGGTCTGAGAAGGAAGGTACCCTTGAGGAAAGCTTTACAGAGCTTGGAGGTAATTAGAGGGCCCGATTCATGCCCTACATGATAATGCGAAATCGCTGCTAGTTGTACCTTGACTGTAGAGCAGCTAGCCCCCTGATGAAAAAGAGTAGTTAGAAAATCCAAAACCGACGTAAGAGGCGCCGTGAAAGGATCTAAGTGACGGTGCTCTTCCCAGATGGAGAAACGTTTCCACTTACTCCGATAGACCCTTCTGGTGGACGGTTTGTGTGCTGCTACTAGAATGGCTTTGACTGGTGAGAAGATTCCGGGAGTCCTTATCAGGAGTGGAACTGGAGCAACCAAGCCGTCAGCTTGAGGTTGACCAGGTTGGGGGCCGGAAGACCCAGAGGGTGAGTAATGAGATCCGGGAGGGGATCCAGAATCCAGGGTGGATGAATCAGGTGAGACCACATGTATAGGAACCACATCTGACGAGGCCAGAATGGGGCAATGAGGATCATTTTGCTCCCCAACCGACTGGCTTTCTGTAAGAGTTTCAGCATCATGGGCAATGGAGGGTAAGCGTAAAGGGGACCGGGAGGCCAAGCATGTACTAGAGAATCTCTTGGGGACTCCCCCTGAGGGGGGATTAGAGCGAAGTAACTGTTGCATTTGGTATTTGAGGGAGAGGCAAGAAGATCGCAACAGGGTTGCCCCCATTGGGCAAATATTTGCTCCGCTGCTAGAGGATTGAGAGACCATTCGTATGGGGTCAGAATTGAACGACTGAGCCTGTCTGCTAGGATTTTGGACCATCCCGGAATGTCATGGCCTCGCGACAAAGAGGATAAGACCTGGTTCCCCCCTGTTTGTTGATGTACCAGACAACTGACATGTTGTCCGTTTGTACTGCAATTGTCCCAATCGGAAGAAGGCCGTGAAGTACCTGCAACGTCAAAAGCACCGCCCTCATCTCTAGGACATTGATATGCAAGGAGGTCTCTATGTCATTCCACGTGCCTTGGACCGTTCTGCCTGAATAGTGCCCTCCCCCACCCCAGGCGAGAGGCATCCGTGGTCACTGTGGCGACGGGAGGAGGCATCGAGAATGGTTGTCCTGTGTGAAGGCTCGGGGACTGGAGCCACCACACGAGCGACCCTCTGCAAGCCCTGCTTAGGTAAATGGGATGGGACAGGGGGTTGCGAGACAGGGACCATTGCACCTGGAGGGTCCACTGCAGGACCCTCATATTTAGACGGGCTAAGGCCAGCAGAGAAATTGCTGCCGCCATGGATCCTAGAGCCCTCAGGATCAATTCCGCCGGTGGAGCAAGAAGTTGGAGATTGGCCTGAACATGCAACCTCAGGTTCTGAAGCCGATCTGGAGTCAGGAAAGGAAGCATTAGTCTGGAATCCAATCTCGCCCCTATGAAATCTATTACCTGTGTAGGAGCTAGAGAGGATTTGGCCATGTTGACAGTCAACCCTAGGCGTGGAGCAAGATTGAGGAAGTAATCCCTGCCTGAACAGAGCAGATGCCTTGTTGGGGCGATGAGGAGCCAGTCGTCCAGGTACGGAAAGACTTGAATTCCCTGAAGCCTCAGGTGAGCCGCTATAACCGCCAAGACTTTGGTGAACACCCTGGGGGCTGAGGTGAGACCGAAGGGGAGGGCCCTGAACTGAAAATGACTGGCTCCCAGCTGGAAGCGGAGGAACCTCCTGGAGCGTCTGTCCACAAGAATGTGATAGTACGCATCCTTGAGGTCTATCGAGCACATCCAGTTGTTCTCCCGTAACAGGGGGAGAATAGATTGCAGCGTGACCATCCGGAACTTTTCTTTGGGTACTGCCAGGTTCAAGAGAGAGAGGTCGAGGATGGACCTCAAGTCCCCCGTCTTTTTTGGCACCAGAAAGAACCTGGAGTAAAACCCTGATCCGAGCTGATCTGGGGGGACAGGTTGGATGGCTCTTTTTTGTAAAAGCTATTGAATTTCTGTAGCAGCCACCTCCCTCTGATTGGGTGGTACGTCGGGGAGGCTTCTGGTTTTGGGGGTTACAATAAAGGGAATTTGGTAACCTCTGGATATGATGCGAAGCACCCAGCGATCTGTTGTTATGGACTTCCACATTGCTAGGTGCCTCAAAAAATGCCCCCCTACTGCATCCAGAGTGGAGCAGCCAGGCAACCCCTCAGGGGTTCTGCGTGGGCCTCTCAGAGAAGGGTTCTCTGGACCCAAAATTTCTGGGACCCCCTCTGCCTCTAGGGCGGCGTCCTCCCTGTCCTCCTCTGCCACAAGAGGACTGGTTGTCCGGAGCAGACTGGGACTGATGCAATTTCCAGAACCACATCTTCTTCTGACCCTTTTGGTTCTTGGAAAAGGACCTCTGGGGAGCAGAGAAGCGGACTTCGACGGCAGACAACATCTTCCCGTCTTTCTCGCTCTGGATTAAAGTGTTGCGAATGGTTTTGCCAAACAGTGCAGAACCATCAAAGGGGGCATTCACGAATGATGCCTTAAAGGGTTCCGAGAAGTCACAATGTCGGTGCCAGGCTTGGCGCCTCATTACCAGGCCGACTCCGCCAGCTCTAGCGGCTCCTTCAGTGGCGTGAGACAAGAGCCGCATAGAGGTGTTAGAAATGGAACGTAGAGTGGACATTCGGGAGGAATACAGCTGCTTGTCCCCTTCCGACATGGACTCTGGGGGGGAAGCAGCATATTCTTTTATTAGATCGCGCTGCATCCGGATGACGTGTGCCATATAGTTCAGCGCCCTCATTGAGAAGGTTGCTGAAATGAAGGCCCGCTTCCCAAGGCGGTCCATCGCCCGAGACTCCTTTCTCGGTGGGTGGACTGCGGAGCTCTCCTGAGCCAACTCCCTCTTGGTGGCCACGGCCACCAAAATGGCATCCACGGGGGGACCTCTGCTCCAGTGGGTTCTTTCTGCAGGGGGACTCAGGATCCTATCTGGGCACTTGGGGACTGGCTCTACAGTGTCCGGCTCCTTCCAAGCCCTGGTGGAGATAAGGTCCACCAGGGGGTCGGGGGGAGGGGACACCCAAGAGGTAGATGGCCCTGCTTCGAACGCCTCTAGGAATACGGACTCATCGGAGGAAGCCTTGGGGGCAGACCACCCTCCCCTAATCCTGAGCATTTCCATGATGTCTCCAAAGGAGACATCCTCGGGGGGTGACCTTGGGGAGCCTTCCCCTTCATCTAAGTCCGTATCTTCTGTGAGGGACTCGGAGGAGTCCACGTGCCTCCTCTTACACTTAGCCTTGTGAGGAACGTCCTCGGGGGGGGCTGTCCGAGGAAGTCTCACCAGCAATGCCATGTTCCGAAGGAACACCTAGAGGTGCTGAAGCAGGCTGCCCCGAAGGCTGGGTGATGGGAGCCTGAACCAGCTGAGAGGGAGTGCAGAGGGGGACAAAGCCAGGACCGGAGGCCCGGATGCACTCAATAGTGCCCTCTCCACCACAGCGAAAGCCAAGGGGGAGCCGCCCTCGACAGGATCTGAGAGTCGACTCCCACTCAGATCCGAAGCAGGGACCAGACCCGGGGCCGAGACCATCAGATCTGAAGGACCTGTGTGCTCAGACCGGGATGGAGCTGAAGTCACACCGAATCCCTCGGATCTGAAGCTCAGCCCATGGCTCCGAGAGGTCGGATCCGACAAGCTCGAGGGACCAGTCGGAGCCGAAGTAAGCACTGTCGGCTCCGACCCACCCCCGGATCCAACGAGGCTCGGCTCCGAATGCTCCGAACCCGGAAAGCGGGTCGGAGAAGGAGCGATTGGAGCAAAAAATGGGGTCGAACTCCCCCCCAGAGGGGGGGGGGAGGCAAGACCACTCCCATCTGCAGCTGGGCCTGGATGAACCTCCTCATCATCTGGTCCATGTCTGCATCTGACATGCTAAAAGTGGACCTCGAAGAGGCAGACCCAGAGTGCCGCCTCGATGACCACGACGGAGACCGGGTCCCTTCCTCCTCGGGTCCAGGTGAGAAGCAAGGGGACCGGAGCCGAGGAGGAAGCGATCCAGAAGCTCTGGAGGGAGAAGCTCGTTTGGCGGGCGGGGCCGAGGAGGAGTCCTCGGCCCTCCACTTATGATGCTTCTCTCTCCTTTTGGCTTTCCCGGCCTCCCTCTCCTCCAGAGCCGAAGCAGGAGGTTGAGTCCCGACCGGAGGGAGGGAGGGAGGCAGGGCTGGCTGCCACCGAGGGCTGGGTAGCGGCCACAGAAGCACCGGAGGCCGGAGCCGAATCCGGGGGCAAAAGGCCCGCCAGAATCAGCTTCGACCTCCGGTCTTTAAGTGCCCTGGGGTTGAACGCCGCGCAAATCACGCATCCCGAGGAGAGGTGTTCAACCCCAAGGCCCTAACGCACCGGGTGTGGCCATCCGCCAGTGAAAGCTTATGGCCACACTCGGTGCACTTTGAAAAGATGGCTTTAGGGGCCTCCGACATAGTAGCACAGAAACACACTCACTAGGCCCCTACACACACCACAAACACACACTATGACCAGCGAGGGCAGGGAGGAGGAAAAAAAAATAACCACAAATTAAATTAAATAGAGAGAGATAAAAGGGCTATGGGGTGCCTAAACAATTGCTCTCACTCACTTTAAGAAAAAGGGGGAAAAAAATAGAAACTTTTTTCTCACAAATTCACAAAGTAGCAGGAGCTCGTAAATCCAGCTTGTAGATTGAAGTGCGGCAAACTAGATCTGAGGTCAGTCAGGATTGGCAGGGGATTATGGGTAAAGGGAGGAGCTAGGAGCTCGGATCTATGCTGTGGTAGAAGTTGCCGGCTCGGATCCGAGATCGGATCCGTATCCCAAAGGTTGCTGACAAATGAAGTGCCTACTTCCGATCATACAGTACAGAGGTAGACAACAGGTCAACATTAATGGGAAAAGCACTGTTGAGTAGTGTTAGCACTGTCAGGACTGCAAAAAAGGTGCGTCTCCCCAGGCAGCAGACATCCTTCCTACAGCTGCCTGGATTCATGGCTCAGATGGAGCTCTAACTGCCATTCAGGGAACTGAGGTTTGATTAATAGTGTGTTGATTTTTTTTTAATTTAAGGTTCTGACTTTCTGCTATTAGGTATCTTCTTTAATAACGGGGCCACTATTTGTGATCTTCACATCTTAAATACTATCACATTTGTGATCCTACAGTTTAGATACATTTAGTTTCAGAATTTTGGTTTTAAGATTTTATACTTCAGCAAAATGCTGTGGGATTCTGCAGCAGTATTACCACACTACTCAAATTCTTGGAAATGTGAATGGATTACTGCAAGGGTGGACAGAAAATGAATATCTGGTATGCAACAATAATTGCAGAATCCAAAAAAAATATACGTACAGCATCAGCCTCATTACCAACTCAATGTACAAGTCAGCATTTACATTTATACACCATGAGTTACAACAGAGATACTCAATGCCACAAATGACTAGTGGCTTCGCTTTTGTGACATATGAAATATAAAGCACAACTCCTTTCTATTAAAATGGTGTAGTTTCCATGCACTAGGTCGGCGTTGGTTGCGCTATTACTGGTTGTTGCCTGCAGTATATCAGCATATGTTTAGCAATGCAGTGCTGTGAAAGTGCATATGTATTGCTGGTTTTAGCATTTGTGCTTATCCATGAGGTGTACAATGCTTTCATACCAGTCCACATGATGCATAATGGAGGGGTTGCATGTGCTGCTACTGTTAAGTAGAAGCTAGTGCCTACATTTCTATTGGCTGCACAGTGGATTTTTATCTTACTTTTGAATTTTTAGCTTCAGGTTCAGTTGTAGCAGTCTCCAGTGATGACGCTGGTGGCCTGCCTGCCTAACTCAGTCTCACAGGTGCTGCTAGGCATGTTCCACTGCCCATTTGCATAGGAAGTTGCATAATATGTTCACCTAGCAGATGTGTTGTAACCCAATGCACTGCTGTCAATCAACTGTTTCTCATATTATAGATGTCATCTGTCCACAGAGGTTTTATGAGAACACTATAGTTTATGAATTCTGCTCAATATCTTTACCATCCTAGGTTAAACACATTTATTTGTATTTGTTAATTGGGCTTGGTCACTGATCCAAATGGATCTTTTTTTTTTACACTCAGCCCAGTAGCACTGTCTGGTTAAGAGACTTGCTTACAGTCATATTGTTAGAAAAGCAGAGGCTGAGGGAATCAACCGCTGCACATTAGGAAGCAACTTGTTATAAGCTCATCGTCTTAATCCTATATGCTCACAGCTAGTGCAGAGGATGACTAAAGAAAAATTAATCTCTACTATATAATCTGATAGTAACCCTAACACTATAGTCCTGTAAAAGGCACGTGACATCAACCATTTATGCAGGGTAGCATATCTGGCATCAACACTTAGATGAAATTTTTATTACTTGAAACACCTCCAGTCTACTCAGCACCTAATATAAAGCTGTCTGTTAAAGTCCATTACAGTTGTGATTAAATATCTGCTTAGCATCAGATTTAGTTAATTAATAAATGGCTCAGTCTTTTCCACTATCACTTCAGCAGGAAGGGTATCTTTCTATAAATGGAAGTGTGCAGTAGTAGGTACCATCTTTTCAAACTGGCTGACGTTAAATATATCACAGCCCACTGCTTGATGTGGGAGCATTCAAGTCAAAGTGAAAAAAATTACCTTGGGTTTATTTTTGTACACATATCATAGAACCACCTCCAAAGACTAGAACACCTGCCACCTGCAATATGGATGTAGTGGTCCCTAGTGGTCACTGAAATGAACCAATGACATTTCTTGGTTTAGGTTCATATTAGTCTACGGGTCATTTGTTTTGACATTACGGGAAGTTTGTTCCAGAGGCGGGGGATATGTTGGAATATGAACCAAAGAAATTTGAAGGGGTGCCAAAAGTTTGCTTCCTGCAAAAAAAGACTCGTGAGTGACTCCGTTACACTGAAAGCACTAGGCAAGAGTTTTCACTGTTGGGGTTGTGATGCTGTGATTCAAGAAAATGTGTGTCAGTTTCTCGCAGTTGGACCACTGCAAGTTACCCTGAACAAGCTTAGTTTTCAAAGTGAGAGAGATTTTAGGTTTTGGATTTGACTAATGCCTACAGATAATAACAAACACTGTGTGGGAAATCACATGAATTATCCAAGTTAGAGTAGTTAAATTATTTCCATATATTCAGCAAGGCATTAAAATGCATGAAACATTTCTTTATAAAGCACAGCATGACAATATAATTCAGCAAGGCATTAAAATGCATGAAACATTTCTTTATAAAGCACAGCATGACAATATATTGATTCTTATTTTAAGACTTTGAACTAACAAATTCTACCTGCCATTATTAATTGTTTTAATAGAGAACACTTCAGAAAACGTGATCAGCTCTTTCTCTGCCCCAGATATCAAGTGACTGACATTTCCTGCACATTATTCTAAAGGCACTATAGACTGCAGGATACATTGTAAAAAGAAGATAGACAGCCCTAGACAGACCAGCATAACACAAGCATTCATATTTTACCAAATTCAACTATTCATGGTCAATGCCTGCTCTATATTATTTGGAATCAGGAGGAGCTGGAGCCTATCCAAGCAGGCAAGAGTCATATGATATAGGTAAAGTCCTGGCTGGGATGCAAATTAATCACGTTTTTCCAAAATTCCCCAGAGTATGCATTCTATTCATGGCTGTAATGAACTGCAATGTACCTACAATAACAAAACCATTTAAACCAACAAATTAAAACAAGTAACTCACTATGTTAAATAGAATGCACACTTGAGTACCTTATTGTCATCATGTATTCTGTAATAGCTGTCCACAAGCACACAGCAATTTAACTTCTGTTTTTCCTCGTAAAGATGTACTTAATGAATCTCATCTCAAACAGAATAACTGGTAAACACCTAGCCAGTATTTTTTCTTTACAGGAAATTTGCAGGACAGTATATTATCTACCAAAAATAAATAAAAGTCAGGAGACTTTAAAATGCATCCAGATGAGAAACAGTATCCGAGGTTAAGTGTATATCTGATCAGATTATCCTTCTTTTATTTTCATAGTACGGATACCACTACTCTCAGTTTAGCTCTGAAATGTTGCTACAGGCAGCATTTTGAAATATCTTTCATTTGTCAGCATGTGCTATAAAAGAATGTATGTTACAGTAGCGACACAATGTCTTATTAATTTGTTTGCTGTACTCATCAATTATGGTTCAAGAAGATTGCAAGTTTAAGAATGATACTAGGGCAAAGATTTTTTTTTTCTTTTATTACAGCCAAGGCAGCATCTGTTTATCTATTATTAATCCAAGGCAAGGCACTTGGGATTCATTACTCCAATTCAGCTTAGCATACCACCTGCTGCTTAATTCTCCCTTGTCTGGTACAGTTCCCATAAATATCTTAATATTTGTTTTGACATTGCTACCATCAATGGTGCCCTACTTTCCTTATTCTACTGTATATTTTTAGATTCAGTCACCAATTTGCTGTTCTCAAGAAACACAACAAAAGACTGTCAGTGTGTGTGTGTGTGTGTGTGTGTGTGTGTGTGTGTGTGTGTGTGTGTGTGTGTGTGTGTGTGTGTGTGTGTATGTGCCTTCAGCTGATTTTGACAGCTAAGATTATAAAAGAATCCTCTTCAGAGTCTGGTCAGTAGATTTCATTATACTTAAAATTCACCTTGAAAAATCATTAATTCAGACAGGTTGTCAATGTTACTTATATCAAGATATAAAAAGACAAAAGAAAAATGGAGATGCTAAAATTTATTTACTACATTATGTCACGGATGTCCGGTACAGTGAGTAACAAGATTAGTTCTAGCAGTTTTTTTCAGGAAGAAATGTGTGTGTGTGTGTGTGTGTGTGTGTGTGTGTGTGTGTGTGTGTGTGTGTGTGTGTGTGTGTGTGTATATATATATATATATATATATATATATATATATATATATATATATATATATATATATATATATGTATGCATATATATATATATATATATATATACACACACACACACACACACACACACACAGAGGTTTATGTTTAGTCTGAATGAGAAATTCATTAAACTTAAAAAATGAACATTAAATTCAGCGAACATTCAATCATCAAATATTTACCCGGGGAACGGAGTTGGTTGGCCAGCATTAGGAAATTTGTCCATTTCTGCACTGCAGTGAGATCTCGAAGGTGGTATATATAAGTAGGGGGGTGTGGGTTTGATAAACTATGGTGCAAATTTCAGTATGAATGTTGCTTCACTGTCTCTTTTCCCTGGGTAAAATATTCGACAACTGAATGTTCACTGAATTTAACATTCAACGTTTTACGTTCGATGAAGAGAGGTTAGATGGATATCGCATTTGATGACTGAACATAGATACATATTCACACACATACTCACTATCATCAAAACTGCCAAGCATCAGTGTTGCTAAAATTGACACATAAATGTTGGAAAAAAAAAAAAAGTCGACATGTCTTTGCATATGCTGCATGGAATAACCACCGAGCATACAAATCTAAAAATGTGTTTTTTGCAGGGGTCAAGCCACCCTGCCTTCCCCCATACCCTCCCTGCTAATTATTTATTTTAATTCCAAAACTGCACAATCCCTGAGAAAGGGCACATTCAAAAATTCTGGAGATTGTGCAGTCTCACACAACAGTCGACCATTTGTTTCGCCAAAGTATACTGACAAAACAAACATCACCTTAAACTAAAATCGACTAAGAGATGTAAGCCCATATTATTTATATATTTATATGATTTCTATTTTAATAGAAAAATCTACAGACAAACCCAACTGCAGCCATGTGTGTGTGTGTGTGAATCTCTCTCTCTCTATCCTCCTCCTCATCAACAGCCACCCGCCCTTTTCCCATTTTTCTATATGGGGTTGGGATGTCGTGTCAACTGCCACCATCTCTCTCTCTCTCTCTCTCTCTCTCTCTGTTCAAAGCCACTATCCTGCCTTTTTCGACACTCCTGCTTGACTGTCACAGGTCTTCTTTCACACAGTCCATCCACCTCTTTGCTGGACACCCTCACTTCCTCTTGCCTTCTTACTGTCTGTCCCAAACTTTTTTTTGCCATATTGTCTTCTGTTTTTCAGCACATGTGCCAGAATCACTATAAACTGTTCTCTTTGACGTTTTCTGTAAGTGGAGATATTTTGGCTTCTTCTCTTATGTCTTCATTTCTTTGTTTTTCTCCCATTGTGCATCCTACCACCCTAATACCCATTACACGCACATCATCATCTCTAGCTTACTCTGCCTTTACTGACCAGGTTTCTGTACCATACAGTACTACTGGACGCACCACTATTTTATACACGTTACTTTTCAGCTTCTTTGGCATTCTTCTGTCATACACTACACCAGACAGTCTATGCCAGTTGGCTAGCACTGACCTATTTATTCAGACTTCCCTTCTCCTCATCTACTCCCCTCTACTACTTAAAGCGGCCAACCTGTTCCACTATTTTTCCTTCTGCCTCAGTTCTCATTTTCTTCCGATGTCCTTTATTTGCTTCCATTAAAATTGTCTTATATGTACACAGTTTCATCCCATATACCTTCAAGTTTTGCATTCCATTCACGTATTCTTTGCTGAAGTTCTTGCTCAGAGTCTACCTTTAATGCCACATGATCTGCATGCAGCAACTTTATGATCTGTCCCATCTGGCCTGTTTGTTAATGTAGCCCATCACCAGTATGAACAACAGCGGGCTCAGAGCTGAACCTTAATGCACACCCACTCTCACAGGGAATTGTTCTGTGAGATCGAACACTGTTTTTACTTGAGTCATTGTGTCCTTGTATATAGCCTGCACTAATTCTACCAATGTTTATCAGACTTCGAACCATCACACGACTGCCAAAATTAACTTTCTTGGGGTCTTGTCATATGTTTTCTCCAAGTCTACAAATACCCAGTTAGACTCTTTCCTCATTCCTAGCTTCTTCTCAGGAATCTCTCAGTACTCCTTCCATCAGCCTATGATGTCCTGGGGACTGGTGAGCAGGTTGTTGCTGGCATCCCTTAGGAAGGGTGTCTGAAATTCTTCTTTATCTTTCTGTCTTTGCCTTGCAACTTGACAGTGTTTCTTCACCATCTATTGGGTCAATTTCCAGAAGATGGCAGCATGCCACTGATGCCTTGTTCTTTGTTACTTCAACTTTCTTAGCCTCTTTGTTAGCCAAGCAGTATTCCTTCCTAGCCTGGTCATCTTTTCTATCTCCCACTTTTTCCTGTACTCTTTTCTTTTGATGACTTCCTAGACTTATGCATTTCACCACCTTACGTACCTTATTTCCATACCTAGCTTGGCTGCACATCTGTTCTGTAGTCCTCACACATGCTGTTTTGAGGCACTGCCATTCTTCTTCAACTCCACCTATTTCCTCTTCTTCTTGAGGTGCTAGACCCCCAAGTACTTCCTTGAACCCTTCTTCTTTTTCTTCAGTCAACTTCCAGGTCTTCAGCCTAGTCTCTGTTGACCTTAGAGCCTTTTCTGGCCACTACCTGCAGGTGACTGTGTCAACCACTGGTTTATGCTGTGGGCTGACCATTTCACTGGGAATGACTTTGCAATCGCTGATTCTACTGTACTACCCTTTCCTTAATAAGAGGAAGTCTACCTGCGTTGTGTGTTGGCCACTCTTGTATGTGATCTTTGTGACAGTCTTTCTTGCTAAACCATATGTTGGCTACCATTCTAGAATGGCCACTCTTTTATTCCTGTTGCCCACATGTGGACCCAGGCAGTCCTCATATCCTGTTCTGTCTGCTCCGATACATGCGTTCATGTCATCTATTATCAACACTGCCTGTCCTGCCTGAACTGCTGTCTGAATGTACTCTTTTTCTTACTATCAGAACATTGTTGTGTGGTATAGGCTGAAATTATGAACACTGCCCTATCATTACAATGGAGACTGCCATGACTCTGTCACTAATTCTGATGACATCCTTCGATGTCTTCTCAACCCTCTCCCTCACCACAATTCCCACACCATCTCTAGCCTGCCTCTTCCTGAGTAGTAGACTCTGGATGTACAGCCTTCTTCGTACCATCACGTCATCCACTTCCATGCTGTGTCTTGTCAGTGAACCTACACTGAGTGCAGCAATTCTTAGTTTATGTTTGGCAGGTTGATTGGTTTTATGTCCAGCTTTCATTCAACAGCATTATCCCAGGTAACCCAGGCTGAGCAACTGAACACAGGCCAGGCAGTAGCTTATTGACCCACATCTGCTGGGGTTTCTGGCATGCACACACTGGCATATAGGCACATATACACCCCTCTCACTGTTAGCATGGGTCCCTGGTGTAGGTCTGAGTAGGCCAGGTCTTCAGCCTACTTATCAGCAAATACCTATGCCCGTTTTGTGACATCAGTCAACACGATTGGATCACCTAGAACCATATTTTACACCATCATGTCACTAGCCCTGCCGCAGTGTGCAGTCTGTGACCTGTGTTCTCCTATCTTGAGGATACTGTTCACCACAGTAGATGCCCTAAGCAGTTGGTCTATACAACTCTTTCTCTCTAAAAGCCACTATCTAGAGTCTGTCCTACTGCCAACAACTCCATTCTTTGGTGAGCTTGCAAAGGAAACACTCAGCATATTTTTGGGAGGTGGGAGAAACCCCAGAGAGACAGAGGGAAATCATGAAAACTCCATATAGGCATTGGCTGGAGGTCAGGATCAAACCTGTACCCTGTGCATGAGAGGTAAAGATCTTAACCGATCACTATACCAACTGGTCTCTCTATACTAGCCTAATGACCACCAGGGCCTTTAAAAGCCTAGCCTGCAATCCAACCCAACTGTGATTCTATGTATCATTGGCATTTGTTAGGAGGGGGGTATGTTAAGAACTTTCTAGAAGTTATATGGGGGGTATGCTAGTTTTGTATTATTGTCTGCCTCGATGTATCAGAGACATGCAGCCACATCAGATGTAAATTTCTTGATTTTCTATCCATTGGTCAAGGTTACGTTTAAGGATGGATTATCTTCACATGGATGGGGATCCTCTGAGAGACACATCTATCTCACCAACACATCTTATTTATGTCAGAAGCAAAATTTAAATACTAGGATCTTGTGGTCCGGATACTGGTCCATCAGAGTTGGATCTGAGGATGACTTGTATTCCAAACATAGATCACCTCTCAGTAACCTGTAAGAGACAGAGTATACACATAGGACTTTAAGGCGATCTGTATGAAATATTGTGTTTATACCCTGGATTCTCCTGCTAAGGAACCTCTATGGGCATTCCAACTGTTATATATGTTTAGTCAGGTACATGCCAAAGATGGCATTATATGCAATGATGGGTCTGCAAGGGCCAAATAAAATGGCATTATGACTTCCTTGGACCTGGATACCATGCTCTTACATATAAATTACGCAACATAGAATGATTTTCTTACTACCTTAACCACGTGTTGGTCAAAGGCCTGATTACTGACTACATATGTTCCCAGATCCCCGACTACTGGGTCAACACTAAGGGGTGTCTTACATGGAGTAATTAGCCTGCTTGGCAGTTTTCCCAAAATGCACTATAATGCATTTTTCAATACTGAGTTTTAGTCTGCGACTTTGGCACCAGTCATTTGTCTGTGTTAAACCTTCTCATAAGATGTTTATTTCATGGGTGGAGTCTATGACAGCTCACAATTTGCAGTCATCTGCAAACTTGGTCAGCCAAAGACCCTTGACATTAGCCTTCACCTCTGAGAAATAGATGTTAAATAGCACCAGTCCCAGCGTGTGCATGTGAGAGACATGTGGAAACATGTATATGTGCGGTTGGTTCTCCATTGAAATGTAGGCACTTGAATTGCTGAGTGCTAAAAAGCCAAAAGACCAAAAGCACAGGAGAAATGCAAATCTCGAAAATCCCTCTTCTCCTTAAAACTTCATTTTACAATGTGGAAAGCCCCCTGCACCCCCCCAAGAACTTATATATATATATATATATATATATATATATATATATATATATACACACCATCTCAGAGATCACCATACCTCGAAGAAAAGGGAATACTCCTCACAGACACACACACACACACACACACACACACACACACACATATATATATATATATATATATATATATATATATATATATATAATACCAACTCAGAGATCACCATACCTCGAAGAAAAGGGAATACTCCTAGAAATGTATCTCGGACTTAGTACATGTAAGTCTGTTTTTTCGGCCATTCAGTCTCTGTATTATGGGACTCACTCTAGAAGGCCCTGACACTTCAAACAGTTACCATGTGGTTGCATTCCAGTGTGCCAGCAGGTAAGCATTAGTAAGAACTTTTGCTGTAACATCAATGGACAATGGTGTAATGAAGAGTTTTCTTTTTCCTCACTAATTTGTGATCTTGGATTTAATATATATGAAGTGGGGGAAGGTTAAAAACACAATTTTTTGAATGAATGTATTACAATGAGGTAAGCAGTCACTGCTTATATATTTATATAAAATATGTTGTGAACACAAGTCCCACAGAGTAAAATCTCAGGGTATATTCAGAAACAGTTCACTCAAAGTATGATATGTGACATTCACTAACAAGTGAAGACTGCCTGGAGTACTGTAAAAAAATGCTCTAACACGCCTTCTCTAGCACAGAGCATAAAAGCAAAATAATGACATGAAGCCAGTAAACCACACCAACTGCTCCTTACATGTTATAGTATGTTATGCCAGTAAAAGGTGGGACGTAAACTGGTGAACAACGGCAGATGGTGTCTCATTGCTGAGGTGGCATTTTGTCATTTAAAGGAATGCCCTTTTCTAGAAGAATCTTTTAGCTGCCTCAGTAATTTGGAACCACAGCCACATCTCTCATATCTGATCCTCACCCAGTTCTGTGACCAGAAGATAACAATCATTGACTGGAAGAGAGATAGTGTCGACCATGTGCTGAATGTGTGCCCCCTACAAGATAACAGGCTGCAAGTGGACCCCATACTCTTGAAAACAAAAGTATGCCTGTCATTGGGCATCTGTGCCATTCCAGCACCTTATACAGGATCCTGTCACTCTGTCCTGGACTCCAATCTCCTGTATACTTGATCAAATCTTCTCTATTGTACCCATCATATATAACCAAGTAGCAAACCATATAAGGTTTCCCAGAGCATCTGCTGAATATTATGTGACAAGGGAAACCCTTTGGTAGAGGGCACTAAACACACCCATTACCATTAAGGTATATGTAGAAAATGAAAATGCATGTCAACAGAAAAGGATAATACACCACGACCTGGCGTGCTTGCTGAGTTGATGGAGTCATAGCCCCACTGGCAATGTATATAATGCATGCACATGAATCTGCACACTAAAAAAATGTTTGCTGATATAAATATTCCAAATAACTTTTGGAGTAATTGCACAGGCATAGAAAAAGCACAGTTGTGCAAGTTACACTTATCCATAACAATAGATGTTCTAATTCCTCACTGTTACAATAGCCTTTGGGCTATATGGGTTGTTTCTCAGCTTGGGAAACAGTAATTTGTCTGCTTCTCAAAGCTACCCCCACCCCATCCCCACAGACACAGACACACAGACACACACAGACACACACACACCTTCACTATGACTGCTGGATGGCTAGACCCAAGCAGGGAAATCAGCGGTCAGTGTGACGATTTATTCAGGGCTTTCTTGTCCATAGAGAGAAATGGACAATGGGAGGGGACAGAGATTTAGAGAGACAAAAGAGCATAGCAATCCTGAACAAAAAAAAAATCATAAAAATAAATATATAAGTTAGAAACCCCACATAACCCTACTTTGTATCCCAATTACAACTGTATGCAAGAGTAGGGGGATGGAGAGTGAGTGAGGCTACTGCTGCAGGGAGGAATTCAAACATCTACTGTTATGAATAAGTGCAACCTACACAAGTGTACTATGTTCTTCATTCCCACTGCTGCAGTAGCCTTTATACTATATGGGATAATTATCAAAGCCTATCCAACCTGGGAGGTAGAAGGACATAGATCCAGGAGCCCCCTGGAGCATGGCCAAGCAAAGTTAACCCCAGACCTTGAAAGGGAATCCAATTCCCAATGATTTGTAAAAGTATATACAGAGAACCATGTAGCTGCCTGTAAAATGCTTCTGGAGTCCACTCCTTTCCAGTATGCCACTGAATAAAACAAGGCTTGTGTAGACTATGAACTGCCTGGAATGAATGTGTCATGGTGTGAATAACGAAGAAAAGGCTGAGGACAACCACCTGAAAACTGTCTGGTTAAGCACAGGATATTCCATTTTTGTCCCTTAGTAAGAAATAAACAGCTGATCAACTTTTCTAAAGTGTTTAGTTCTGTCAAGATAGCATCTGAGGTGCCTATGCACATCCACAGTTTGCAAAATCCTTTCTCCCTTGAATTTAGGTAGAAAACTAGGAAACCAATGTCTTGATTCAAAGTAAATTCTAAAATCACTTGTGAATGAGGGGGTTTGTTCTTAAAAAGACCCTATCCCTATGGAAAATCTTATAGGGCTTACCCACCCATGATGAGAGATTGCAACTCAGAAACTCTTCTGCAGATGTCAGAACAACGATGAGAACAATTTTACAAATCAAAATTTTTAATTCAGTTTGATATGCAGGTTCAAAAGATGATGGTCAATATCTCCAGCACTTACCTGAGATCTCAAGAAAAAGTGACCTGTTTACGAGAAGATCCCGGGTGTAAAACTCCTTTCAGACCCTGTTTTACCACAAACAGAATAAAGAGGGGGGGGGGGGCTGTTGGCAGATATGCTGAAATGTCTGTAAGATGAACCTTTATAGAAGAATAAGAGGCCAGAGGAAAGTAACTTTCACCAATATTTAAGTACCAGTGTAAGAAAATCCCTGATAGATACCTGCCTATTGGTAAGGTGTTTTCTATAAAATTGTTTCGACTTTCATTTATATGATTTTCTAGTAGCAGAATGTCTTGCCTATTTTAATTCCTGCTGCATGTCCTCATGAAATAAGTGCCCAAAATGTTTTAAAATGGAATCATCCAGGCAGCCATATGAAGTTGACCAAGACTGATGTGCATCAAACTCCCCAATCTTGTATGAGTACATCTAGTCTTTGAGGAAGCTTTTGGTCAATTCCACAAAAAGAGAGAACCAATGTTGCCTGGGGCAAAAGTGTGTCACCACAATGATTATGGGGACTCCTCCTGAATCTTTATAATTACTCTGGGTATCAGTGGAAAGGGTAGAAAAGCATAAAGGAACATTCCCTTCCAATGGAATGAAGATGCACCTGTCTTTCAGGCTTGCTTCCAATAAGCCCTGAAGCATTCCTATTTGAGGTATTCCCCACAACTGCATCAATTCCTGGAAGACCCCCTCATTCGATTTCCATTCATGATGGTCTGTCCTGGTCTTGCTCAGCTTTGTCTGCCACTATGTTTTGCTTTGAACAAAGTAAGACGTTTGGAAGGTTAAGGAATCCAGAAGGGCTAACTCCCAAGGCACCAGAGATAGCCTGCATAGGGAATACGACCTTGTACCTCCATGCTTGATTATGTACTACATGACTGTGGTACTGTCTGAACGCTCTTGATGAGGACCTGGAGACCATAGGTGATGGGGAAACTTCAAAGCATGGATCACAACAAATATCTCCTTTTCAGTGATGTGCTTTGCCCTGTCAGAATGACTCCACAGGCCTTGAACCTTTACCCTCATGGAAGCAAACTCTGAAGGGTCTGTGGTGAGATATTGGCTTGGGGGTCTAAGGACAGACAGGAAAACCTGGACTCATCTAAATTTGTTGTCTCCACCAGTGCAATTCCGTTTTTAGAAAGTCCAAACTGGAATTTGATGCTCCAGAGGATGTAAATGCTAGCTCCATGTGTTTATTTAGAAGTATTTTCCTCAGAATATCCATATAACAAATCATCAACCTCTACATATATGCCTGGTAATTGTGAATGATGAAAGCCAAACTGGAAGAATAAAGCATTATTTTATCTAGACAATATAATACCTTGCCTTCTTTGTCACCAGATTACAGATTTGTGTTCTATACCAATCTATTTCCAACAGTAGATTCAATGGGTATTGCAGCTTGGTCAGATGTAAAGTGAGACAACAGAATTGTATTAGCTTAAAGAACTTTAAGCATTTAAATCTGCTTTTTACATGGACTGATAGCTGGGTATCAGAATGACTGTAAGCAGGATTCAATGTATCCTCCAAGGCCATCAGTCTAGCAGGGATTGGGGAAGAATGAGGAATATTCATTTGTATCATATCATATCTTCTCAGTTCAGGGTGACATAAATATGGTCCCGTAAAAATACCTCATTCATTCTGACTGTGGTTTGATTAAAGAAAATTCCTCCACAAGAGGGTAAGAATAAATATCTTCCTCAAAGATGGACATTTGGGTTTGTGAATCTGCAAGTGAGGAAGCTTTGTCGTGGTTATCATCACAATTGTCCAACGTAACCAAGGCACGCATGGTAGACTGCGGTGCACGGTCCCAACACCAAAATAGTTTAACCCAAACGGACCAGCACTCGAGGCAGAGAATCTTACATCCAAATATCAATTTTATTAGGTAGCTAAAAAACTACCTATATAAATAGTAAGTTACAGACCGGTTTCGGCTAACAAAGCCTTTATCAATGTAAATTCAACTTTCCTTTTTGTCAATTATGTCATCCAACTACACATCCGGAGACCATTTTTATATACCTCATTTTGGATTGGTATAATCCAGCCATTGGTCAATACTCATTAGTCACTCAAACCTTATTTGAATGTTAATAGCACAATCCAACACAAAATTACAGAAAAACCTATAGACCCACCACTTAATAAAAAATGTTCATATACCAAATATATTAAGAAACTAATTTTCATTATTTGAAAGCTAACATGTATTGTATTACACTATACATCAATCAATGTTTTGTTTTGGTTGTACCAACATATAACCTATGACCCTGAGAAATTTGGTCCATATGCAAGCCACCTTCTGAATATCAATATTGTGTAATCTGCACATGCAATGAGAAGGTATTTGTTTTTATATGACAGTCCTTGGAAAAAATGTTTTTTGTTTATAGTTTCCCTGTATACATGGTCTATGTTGTATATGTTAATATAAACATCATTATAAAACTATAGACCAAAAGTGTCATCATGTACCTCATACTCATTCAACCCAGGTCTAAAAAATGCCCCCAGTATGATAATCCATTTGTTTTCCATGCTATTCAATCTTATGTGCCATCCCGTTTTTAAGTTCCTTGGTGATTGGATTTTATCTATAATGATAAACTTGAAACTTGCACCCTTATGATGTTTGCTATGTTTGTATAAAGCACTGGTAACTCGTCTATTCCTAATGGCACTTAAATGTTCACTGATTCTAAATTTGATGGGTCGAGAGGTCTGTCCAACATAGAAAGCCGAACAAGTACATTGGGCTAAGTAAATAACCCAGTCAGAACTGCAATTGCCAAAGATATTAATATCATATACCTTGGAGGTATTTTTACTGCTAAATTCTTTGGTTTTATTGATGTGTTGACAGGCCCCACAATGTCCACAAGGGTAACAACCCACAAGAGGCTCTCTGGAAAGTGTTCTCTGTATAACTGAGGGTGGATTAAATCTCTTATAATGTGTTATGAGACTGAATAGATCTTCCCCTCCGGTACAAAAAAGCACATTTGTCTGGGAAGATCCTATCAAAGGTCGGATTAGATTTCTAAATATCCCAGTGTGTGCTAATAATGTCCCTAAAATGAGATGTATTACTACCATAGGTAGTAACCAATCTGATGGGTTGTTGACCCTTGTTTTGGTCAATGTACAAAGGTTGATTATATTGCAATAGTTCAGTTCTGGTTTTCTGTCCCACCAATTCAATAGTTCTATGAAGATGCTGCATATTATAGCCCCTGGCCCTAAATCTTGATTTCAAATCATCTTTATGTATAGAGTATTCTGTTTCTGATGAACAAATTCTTTTAAGACGCCAAAATTGTGATTTAGGAATATTTTTAATGATGTGGCGGGGGTGAGAACTAGTCGCATGCAATAAAGTGTTATATTGAGGAAATTTCCTATGGATGGTTGTGGCCAAAGTATGATCAGATAATCTTTGCACCACTACATCCAGAAACACTATTTCTTCATACCCAGTAGTGGCTGTAAAATGTATATCAAAAGGGTTATTATTAAGATATGCCACAAAACTGGATAAGTCTTCCATCTCACCCCGCCACACCAACCGGCAATCGTCAAGAAATCTGCGCCAGATGTCTAAATTCTCAATATAAATGTTGTTACCAACATCATATATAAACTGTTGTTCAAAAAAACCCATGAACAGATCTGCGTAAATGGGGGCAAAAGATGCCCCCATAGCTGTACCTTTAATTTGCCAATATGAATGCCCCTCAAAATAAAAGATGTTTTTTTGTAACACAATTTCAGTTAGTTCGGTCAGAAAATTGTTAAATTCTGGGGAATATAAATTGGCCTTATCCAACCAATAAGAAACTGCCCTAACACCAGCTTTGTGGGGTATGCTGGTATATAGATATGAAACATCCATGGTACATAATAACCAACCTTCATCTAGCTGTGAATCCTTAACAATATTTAAGAACTCAGTAGTGTCCTTAAGCCGTGATCTGACATGACTAAGCAAAGGTTTAAGGTACTCCGTAAGGAAGGCTGATATTGGTTCCGTTAAAGATCCCCAGCCCGAAACAATTGGGCGCCCTGGAGGATTGTTGAGATCCTTGTGTATTTTGGGAATCAAATATAGATATTGTGGCAATGGCTCCTTAACTTTCAGTTGCCCTGCAATTTGTAATGAAATTATGCCTGCCTCTACGGCCTGATCCAAAAAAGAATCAATTTCTATTTTGAATTTGGTGGTTGGATCTATTGCCCTGTGTATATAAAACTGTGAATTTGATAGCTGCTTATTTGCTTCATCCCTATATTTTGTATAATCCATCACAACAATGCCACCACCCTTATCTGCTGCACTGATGACTATATCCTTATTGGATTGTAGTTGTGAAAGGGCAATTCTTTCTTCTTGGTTGAGGTTACTTCGAGATTGTGTGGCACAGTTAGAAAAATGTAAATCCTTCATAACACATTTCTTAAAAATAGCCACATGTTTATCCACAGGGGGTACAAAATTGGATTTACCAAAGCGGAAACCAATAGATCTTTGAGAATCTGTCGTATCTGAAAAAAATGCCTTAAGGTTAAGCATTCGGCAGAAATTATTAATATCATCTATTAATAAATGCTCTGGAACTGGAGATGTAGGTACAAAATTAAGTCCTTTATTCAACACTTTGTATTGTGCCTCCGTAAGTGTATGTGAAGAAATGTTTAAAACATTATTTACTGTGCTGTCATTTGCTTCAAAAGTGCCTGAAGACTGGTTGGACCTATATTTGGCCTTATGTTTCCTTCCTGCCCTACGTTTGTGGGGCCTAAAGGGATGGACTGTTTCCTTTTGGCAACCAGGGACACCTGGCAAGAGGAAGCTTCAGCATCTGTTGTGGAAACATTTCTGCAGTTCCACATTTAACACAATTTTTTTTTCAATTTAACAGAATGAGCCTGTGGCTTATATTAATATTTACAAATGACAGAATTATCTACAAAATTCTATCTGGCTAGGCTGGCAGCCTTCACCTATCTTCACACATCTTCCCCCTGGGGAACTCAAGCTAGTTTTTCAAGTGACCCCTGAGAAGTGTTGCTTGAGAGGGTTAGGTCTATCTGAGTATTCCTTACCCCATTCCCTGTCTTCAGAGCCCATCTGCGTTGGCACTGCTAATCCCACTGCAGTGCTGCACTGACATATCATATGCTTGCAACCCTAGGCTCCATCTTAGCAACCTGGAATTTTGCTGGCTGGATCTGTGTAACCATGTTAGGGGGTTGTGATCTGTCATTACAGTGAATTTTCTTCCATACAGATAAGGCTGAAGTTTCTGCAGTGCCCACACTATGGCTAGACATTCCTTTTCTACAGCTGCATAGCATTCCTCCCTGGGTTGGAGCCTATGACTGAGATAAACCACTGAGTGCTCTTCTCCCTCTGAAGAAATCAGGCTAACTACAGCCCCGCCCCATGGTTCAAAGCATCCACCTGTAAAACAAATTGTTTGCTGTAATCTGGACTGGCTAACACAGGGGGTCCTCCCAAAGCTTCCTTAAGCTCCTGGAATGCCTGCTCACATGTTGGGGTCCACACTACCTGATGTGGCCTGTTCTTCCTTGTCAGGTCTGTGAGAGGAGCAGCTATAGTACTATAACTTGGGATGAACTTTCTGTAGTACCCTGCTGTCCCTAATAATAATTCCCTCACCTGCTTTTTGGTAAGAGGTGCAGGCCATGTCTGAATGGCTTTTACTTTGGCAGGTTCTGGCCTGATCTTACCACTCCCCACTCTATGTCCCAGGTAGGAGACCTCTGCCATATCCACCTGACATTTGCTGGGCTTAATGGTCAACCCTGCCCTCTGCAGTCTGCCCAGCACCTCTCTGACATGCTGAAGGTACTCTTGCAAGGATTGGCTGTAGATGGCAATATCATCTAGGTAAGCAAGGGCAAACCCTCCTCCTCCTGCTCCTGCTAGGATATGATCTGCCAGCCTCTGGAAAGTCGCTGGGGCATTTGTCATCCCAAAGGGCATCTTTGTGAACTCATACAAGCCAAAAGGAGTCCCAAAGGCTGACTTCTCTTTAGCACTGGGAGTCAAGAGCACCTGCCAGTAACCCTTGGTAAGATCAATGGTTGTAAGACACTTAGCCCCACCTAGCTGCTGTAGGGCCTCATCTGTCCTAGACATAGAGTAAGCATCTAATTCTCTATGACTATTTAATTTCCTGTAGCCCACACAGAACCTGGTGCTGTCATCCTTCTTTGGCACCAGCACAACTGGGGAGGCCCAGGGACTGTTGGACTTTTGAATCACCCCTAGTTCCCACATGTCCTGCATATCCTTCCTCAGAATTTGTTTGACTCTCTCAGGCACCCTATAAGGGGCCTGGCTAATAGGCCTTTAGGGTCCTGTATCCACCTGGTGCTGCACAGGTGGGTGCACCCTGGTTTCCCAGTGAACATCTCCCCAAACGCCTGTAACACTGCTCGGATTTCTCGAACCTGGGTAAGCGATAGCTGCTGGGACATTATTACCCCTTCCACTGAGGTGTCAGTCTGAGCCTCACTGAGATCATCATTCACCAGATCTCCCTCAGACTCCTCCTGCAATCTGCTGCAAATGCTCAGCACAAGGGCCTCCCTATCATGGTAAGGTTTCATCATGTTAACATGGTACAGTTTGTGCCCCTACCTAGCAGTTCCACCATGTAGTTAACATCACTTATCTTTCTTACCACCTTGTAGGGTCCCTCCCAAGTTTCTTGCAGCTTGTTGTGTCTGACAGGAATGAGAACCATTACCTGCTGCCCCACAGCATACTCTCTAGCTCGAGCATTCCTGTCATACCGCACCTTTTTCTGTTGTTGGACTTCTGCCAGGTTCTCCTGGGCCAAGCCCACGATTTCCCTGAGCCTTGTCCTGAGGTTAGGACATATGCCATAACGGACTCCTTGTGAGGTTCACACTCATCTTCCCACTCATCTCAAATTAAATCTAGAGTTCCCCTCACCCTATGCCCATACAGCAACTCAAAGGGTGAAAAACCTGTGGATTCCTGGGAAACCTATCTGTAAGCAAACAACAGATGGGGCAAATATTTGCCCACTGCCTCTTAAAGTGGCCTGCAAATGCCGATAGCATGGACTTGCAGAGTTTAACCTCTCAACAAGACCATTAGTCTGGGGATGGTAGGGGGTGGTCTTCATGTGCTTCACCCCACAGTACTTCCACAGACAAGCCAGCAGGTCTGACATAAAATTGGCACTTTTGTCAGTCAGTATTTCTTTTGGGAAACCTACCCTGCTGAAAACCTCTAACAAAGCATTTGCCACCTTTTCTGCCTCAATGGAGGACAGAGCCACTGCCTCAGGTGTCATGTAGCATAATCCACTACCACTAGGATATACTTTTTCCTTGTGGAACTTGGGGTACTCAGAGGCCCCACAATATCCATAGCTACCCTCTGAAATGGCTCCTCAATCACAGGCAAAGGCATCAATGGAGTTGTCACCTTGTTGCCTGCCTTGGCTACCTTTTGGCACTGCTCACAGGTCCCGCAGTATCCTGTTACATCTCTGGAAAGTCCAGGCCAATAGAAGTTCTGCTTAATACGTCTCTTTGTACATTTTATGCCCATATGAACTGCAAGGGGAATATCATAGGCTATGGCTAGAAGTGCCAGACGTTAGGCTCTAGGCACTACCCACTGCTGTATTCTCTCACCTTCTAGCCCTCCCTCAGGGGTCCACTCTCTATACAGTAACCCTTTGTCCCAGTATACAGATTCCCCTTTCCCTTGAGAATCAGGTGCCTCCCTAGCTACCTGCCTCAGGCTTTGCAATGTAGAGTCTGAGAGCTGAGTCTGTCTCAACTCTCTCCTTGTAACCCTTCCCAGCTCCCCTTCCACAGGAAGAATGACATCCTCTGACAGTGGTGCCTCACTGTCAGCCTGGGTACAACTACTCACCTCTACCTTTGCAGTCACTCTGTCCAAGGGAACATCAATACCCGCAAGCAGCTGTGTCTCACATTCAGTCTCACTGATTAGCTCCCTCCCTGAAATAACCACCTCACCAGTCCTGGCTGAAAGTATGCAGTCTGTCTGGGTCTCCCCCAGGCTATAAGACTCACAAGCTTGTCTCCAAGCCTGACTGCGTGTAACTGCATAAACACATGGTACTGCTTCAAAATCCTTCCCTATCAGGACATCTGCAGGATGGTAGTTCAGTACCCCTGTTGTCTCAAGGTAACCTACTATTGGCATTTTGTCTTCCCCACTTACTGGCTCCCTCACCTTTTGTTCCCCACCTTGCCTCCATGGACATCTGCATGCCACATATCCCCACTGGTTGCATTCAAAAGATTTAACCCTAGGTCCTGGACGTATACTTGGACTAGTGACTTCCCCTGCTACTGGCAGATTCTGTTGGGGCAATCTGTGCTGCCCACCATGGGTTCCTTTAGACCCATGAGCAGTACTGGGGGTCTCTTTCCTGTGCAGTGATGCCCTGCTTGCCAGGTATAGGTCTTCCTTCTTCCCCAACTAATCGGAAGTAGCACATTGTCTATCAGCTAACCAGATCCTCATGTCCTCAGGCAAAGTCCTAAGGGCTTGTTCCCTAACCAAAAAGTCTGCCAGCCCTTCAGAAGTGGTGACCCGACGTTCACTCACCCACCTATGAAAATAAGTGCTCAGTTCAGCAACATATTCACACACAATTTCATCTGCCTTGCGTCCATGCTCACGAAACTTTTTCCTATACGTTTCAGGTATTAGCTTAAAACATTCTAATAAGTGATTCTTAACAGCAGTATAATCAAAACATTCAATGTCAGACATTTTGGACAGCACAGTTACAGCTTTACCATGGAGTAAAGGTGTCAGGAACCATAACCAGAGCCTTTGGTCAACATCATACTGTTTACATACCCTCTCAAACATATGAATGGAACCATCAAAATTATCCCACTCTAAATTGCGGAAGAAATTTACTGACCTTTTGTGCTTCTAGGGTCCAATTATTCCTTTCCCCATTACCTCCATGATTCTGGTGAAGAGTCAGCATCTCCTTCTCATGCTGCTTCTGCTTTTCCACAGCTTCCAGGCATAGCAGTTTCTCATTCTCCTCAGGCTGCAGACGTCTCAGTTTCTCAGCTGCTTCTATTTCCAACCACCTAGCCTCCAACTCAAGTCTCTTTGGCTCCAGATAGATTTTTAAGTCCTCTGCAGAAAGGTTGAGATGTCCATACTCTGTGGGTGGTACATCTCCACTGCCAGTGTGATCGTCCTCCTGGTTGCTGTTTTCTGATGCAGCTGGGACCAAAGCTGCAATTACGTCTGCCTTAGTCAGGTTTCCATGCACTAGTCCCCTAGCCAGGCACATCTCAGCCAGCTGGCTCCTTGTCAGCTTTCAGTGCTCCTCTGCTGACATGCGGCCTGCTCTCCCTGACTAACTAAGCTAACAAAAGAAACAAAACAATTGTGATCTGAACTCTGAGTATTCACTGCGTGACTGATTTAGAGTACAAAACATCTTCAGTGATCACTGTACAAAAGCTACAGGAATTCACTCAACCCACACCATTACAAACCAATTAGTATTTGCCAACCAATTAATATGTGGTGTAGATATCCCACCACTGCCACCAATTAATATGTGATGCCTAGCAATCAAAGAGCCTCAATCCTCACCACTAACACTAGTGAGGGGCGACCATATAGGGAAAGGATAATAAATACACCCACAGTAAAGTACAATTTTCCTTAACAGCACACAGAGATCACAGTCAGTTTGGGGCTAGTTTCTCTCTTTCTCTCCAGGTCCCCAATAAGACTCCCCACTGGCAAAGCTATAGGGTCCAGATCTCAGTCTAGTGGGCAAGCTAAAACTTCCAGCACCCTCTCTGTCTAACCAATGTTTCGTCTCCCTGCCCAAGTAACTGACACACACACACATTTTGAGATAAGAGTTTATACAACCACACAGACACTCCTGGGGAAGGCTGGCACAGGTTCTCCAGCTGTGCCCCTTTTACCCAGACTATATGGTAGAAATCACTGCCACCACCCAGGTGATATTTATCAGCTACTCAAAGGTCCTTCTGAAAGGGTGTCCAATTATACTGTACAATATTATTATCCAAATGGTAAGTGCAAACAGTCAAGACTTATTTATTGTGACTTGGTACAGTATCACTATATACATACAATGTACTCTTAGATCTTAAATTATCTCTAAACAAAACAGCCAAAGTTGAAATGTCTAAAAATATTTAATAATAAATAATAAAAACACAAGACAATATTTCTTACTAAACAGCACTAGTCAAGAATTCGGAGATCACAGAGAAATATTTAAAATAATGCAGTAGAAAAGTTCTGATATCACAGAAAAACAAACTTGTCTAATCTTCCTATTTCTTAGCTATATCTAAGAGAAAACATAGTCCTGAAATCCTACTTACATATAGACACAGGCAGAGTGGTGAGTTGGATGTTCTCAAGAAAAAAAATCTTCTAATGCTCTCATTCTTTCTGTCCTTAAATTGATAACACAGTACCACTGATTCATTTCAGATTACATCATTTCTTTCTGGCTCCCAGGCTAACAGACTCTCAGAGGTTAATAGCCTTTTTGATCTTGCAGCTGCTCAGGAACCAGAGCAATAAAAGTTATACATGCAAATTCTAGCCATTAACTCTGGCCTGAAAACAATTGGCAGAATGCCTTTATCTAGACATCTCGGCTCTGAGTTTTGACATCAAAGAATTGACTTATCAGCTTTGTTACAGCAGAGTGCACTGTTGTTACATTTTTGCAGTTCCACATTTAACACTATTTTTGCCATTTAAAAGAACAACCCTGTGGCTTATATTAATATTTATAAATTACAGAATTATCTACAAAATTTTATCTGGCTAGGCTCATACATTTGTTTACAGGGGGTGCTCACCTGTAATGGCTTCTGGACACCAGGATTCATACCCTGCAATGCTTGTTTAAAGTTAAGAAAATCACCTTTCTTAACTCTAATTACCTCTTGAGATAGACAATGTTTAATCTTTTGTTGTCCATTAACAGGAGTCCCTGTAGAAAAACACTGATTCAAAGGAGGGACATCTGAAAGGTCTAATGGTCTCTTTCCTTGCTTATCCTGTGAAGTCTCTCCCAGAGAGTCTACAAGCTCTAGGAAAGATGGTTCTACCATGCCCAAATTGGACAATGGAATATATGAGCAGGATGTGTCTGACCCCTGGTTCATGGTTGCGAAAAGGACTACACCAGAGGAAGATTTAACAGCTAAGTGAGTAGTCTTTGGAACAACCAATGGCCACTACAGGTTCAGCCACTATTGGCTGAAGCATAAACTGAGCCCACATAGCTGGCAAGGGCTGCTTGATAAGTGCTTTCTTTTTTTTTCAGGAACAGTAGGAGTGGAACCAGCAGGACTGGATTAAGTATGCATGCTCTATCTGATGAAGAGAAGCCAAAAGTGGTAAGAGTTGTTGAAGCAAATTGGTCAGAAGGTAAGCTGTCAAGTAATGTACACAAGCAGCACACAAGATCACACTTTTGTCCCAGTTCCTTAACAAAGTAAATGTACAAGCAGCATACAATTTCCCTGTCAGCACTCTTTTTACTAAAATAAAAAAAAAAAAACATTGACAGTAAAAATAAAAATGGCAGGTAGGTCGTCACAAAGTGAGCATAAGCACTATGCTGTAAACACACATCCCTGCCCAGAATAAAATAAATCTTTTAGTCACAATTTTGAAAGTTTACACAAGCAGAAGATATATTTAGTCAACATTAGGCTTGTAATTAGTTAAATAAGATAGATAGTTAAAAACAGCAGTCGCTGATAGGAAACCTCCAATATTAATAACAAATACCAACACTCTTAAAGATGAAATACTACACTTTTCTTAAAAGAACATCAATTTCTATATTGAGAGGTGTCTTGGTGGGGACTTATCTGTCAGAAGTGATGCTCTTAGTGGATTGCTGCTCCTGTGAAGCCTGAGAGATGCTTTTTTCTCTAGATGGAAAGAAAGAACTGAAAAAAATCTTCACTCTGATGAGTTCCCACCTTGGTGTTACCCGGTCATCAGTCAGAGTGAAGGTGTGTGTATGTTGAGGGGAGACAGATTTTTGTGAAGACAGATGGTTGTTGTTTCCTAGTTAGGGTAACAACCCGTATAGCATAAATGATATTGAAGCAGTGCTGATGATGAACATCAAAAGATGCAAAACATAGGCATGCATACTGTTACTATGACTAATGGTCAATGATAACACATGTACGTTTTATCACCACCACCACCCCTTTTACTCATCTCTCACTGTAGTCATCGGAGACCAGCAAATGTCAACCAAGCACAGGTTCAGTGAGGTATATAAAGAGTATAACAGTGTCGGCAAACATATGTCTGGTCTCCTGAAATGCTGATTCCACTATGTAGATATATCCTGAAATAACTCGAGAAAACATCTCAGGTGTTTACATGTGCCATTCTGCACAACCTCATAACAGACGAGCACTGCACCCCCACCAAAGGTGGACAAATCATATCACAACTATCCCAGATACCAGAAAGAAAATATTAATATGATAAAAAATTACTCTTTCAAATACTTTCAGGAGGAACAAAAGAAGCCAGCATGAAGTATGCAGGATTGTATGCCCAGCCATTACTGACATGGGAACATTTGGTGGAAAACTACATAATAAGACCAGCCATGTGGGAGGAATATACATAGGCTAACATGATACATGCAGCCAAGCTGTCATGATGCCCTGACAAAAATGCTACACTGGAACTTACATGTTCTATGTGCACCGAACATAAACACTAAGCAAGAGATGTCATTTCAAACAGCTATCATCACCTGCATATGTAAGAGAACACAAACAGGACTCAAAAGAAGGCACATATCAGACAGGGTGCATATTCTGCAAAGGGGTTCCTATCATATGATCGAAGTCTTACAACTTCGAATCAGTAAAGAACAAACTTTAATGATCGAAGTTGTAAAACCTAGAAGCATATAACCGAGATCGGCATAGAGTGCGGAAAGGGAAGATTTCCCTTTACTGCACTGTAGTGCAATCTCGGAGTTGGTATATTTAAGTAGTGGGGGTGTGGGGGTGCAGGGGGGCTTGCCCCCCCTCTGAATAGAGGTTTTTTTTTTTTTTTTTACTGTTTTTACTTTTTTTATGTGTGTATGACTGCGGTGGTGGTGCTGCGGTAGCGTTGTCGCCTCACAATAAGACGTTGTCCTGTTCGATTCTCAGCTAAAGCGTCTTCTGTGTGGAGACATGCATGAATGGGCATACCTTCGTTGAAGGTTGTGCGTCAGAGCTGGCAACTCGGCACGTAAAAATCTACTGCCAATCATTAGCGGACCAGAGCTCCACTGTGGCGACCCCTAACCGGGAAAAACTGAAAGGCACAACAACAACTTTTTTTATGTGTGTGTTCACAGTTCTGAGACTTTGGTCATTAACGTTCGTCCTTTAATGATTCAAAGTTTTGGAACTTCGATCATATGACATAGACCCCTGCAAAAATGGGATAGCAGAGAATCCTGTTAAACACAACAGCATTCTTTTAAACTGTGAGGATGTTAATTACTCCCTAGCAAACTGCCATATGACTATCACATAACTGTGGATAAGCATAGCCCATGTCAGCTGCCACTGGATTTATCCTGCTGCAGAGTGTGTTTCAATGTAGAACATTATCAGTATGTTGGAGCCTGAGCCATTGGGAGTTTTCCCTCTGAATTCTTTCTGGCAATCAAATTACCCCTTTCTTTCCTTTTATGGCCTTTAAAATGGCATGCATTATTCAGGGCATAGTCTGATTGAGGTCTTGCAGAGTACAAAGATTAGCTCTTTGTTTCTGGAATCTAATCTCCTTAAGGATACATCTCAGCATTCTGTTTGCTGAAGGCACTGCCTGCTTACTCTTCTTCTAGTGATCCATTCAGGGGGTAATGAACACTCCAAGATCTTTTCTTGCTTGGCAAGTATCAGTTTCCCTTTTCTAAGCTGGTACTTCTCACCAGTTTTGTTAGGGCCTAAATGCAGTACTTTGCATTTGTTTGCAGTGAACCTCAATTGCCAACTTTCTACCCAGCTGTTCAGCCTTTGAAAATCTCGTGCCACCCCCCCCCATCTCCACTGCTGCACCCACCTTTTCTGTTGTTAGAGAAGAAATTTTTTTCAGTTCTCTCCTCCCTCAGTTATGTCCAAACCAAACAAAATGAAGTGTAGTGGAACCTGGATAAATCCCTGTGGTACTCCACTAGTCACTTTCCCAATTCCTAACACTCTCTCTCTCTCTCTCTCTCAAAACAACCTTCTGTGTCCTGCCATTCAGCTCTATAACTCCCCAGTTCTTCAGTCTTTCTCCTTAACCCAGCCCTCCATATTACTTATCAGACTCTTGTTTGTGAGTCAAAGGCCTTGCTTAAGTCCAGGTAGACTGCATTTACTGGTACAACCCTGCAAGTTTACCTGTAGCCCAGTCTTAAAACTGGATCAAGTTTCACTGACAACGCCTTCTGTCTTTCAACCCATGAGTTGCTGTCCTGGAGAGTGCTGCCTTTTATAACTGGTACCAGCCTTCTCCCTAAGGATTCATTCTATGACCCTTCCTGCATTGCAGCTAAACTAACAGGCCTAGAATTCCTGGGACTACTTCTGCTTCCACCATTGTATATGGGTACCACAATTGCTGTCCAGAGACTGCCAAAACTTCTGTTAAAAATCAATCTTTATTGGATGGATCTACCAACACACTGTCAAGAATTATCAGGACTTTTAAAGGCAGTCCTCTTCTTCTCTGTGCTCTATCATCTCTAACAACAGCCCCTAAAATTCGTCCCTTCTTATTCTGGCAACTATTCACTGGTATTATTCTGCCCAGATTCCAATATAGCGTGACACCCTCCACTTTTTTTTGTTTGTGAAGACTGAAAATAACACACCCACCATTTTACATAGTTCTGACACTAAATATTAACTGACAAGAACTTCAAACTATGAATCTTTAAGCTGCAAAAATCTCAACAGCAACATTCACAGATAATTCATTGTTGCATGAAGCAGAAAGTTTATCTGTTCAAGACAATACCTAGAAAATCTCCAGAGTAAAACAAGAAAATTTCCAAGTAATTAACTTAAACTGCTGGGTTAATCACTCAGAAGGAATAGTCCCATTAACCTGAAGACATTTTAGACAGACCTGCTCCCCTCTGTACCACTGTGCTAAAATATTTTTATTTATTTATTTATTTTTTTTGCTCAAACTTTTTTATTAAATTTTCCAACAACAATAGAGAAAAAAAATTTACAATTTAAATGAAAAATTATGATAAACTATGTACAAAATTTACAAAGGCCTCAAAGGCCTCAAGAGCAAAAGAAAAGGGAATAGCAAAAGAATATAAACATATAAAGAAGGTTATACAATATCCAATAATTCTTGCTTCCAAGAGCAAGAAATCTGGACAATGCTATAAATAATGGGGGAACAAAGGTCCAAATATATGGACAGTCTTTAAATATTGGTCTTACAGCCTTAGAAAGTTGAAAGAATAACACGTTTTGCATTAGCATGGATTTTTCTGAAGGGTATGAAGTCTGAAACCCAAATGTCTGTCATTATTTTCTGACTTCAAAGCTTAGTGACTTGCCAAAGATTTTCCAGAAAACCACAATCATATGAGAAACAAGACCAAAAATATGAGGCAAAAATCTGTACAGTTCAGAGGGATACCCCTCCCCCACAAACAAAGCATCTAAAGATATATCCTAGACACTATTTCCCATGTGCAGAATCATATTTGATTCTAAGAAATTTTCTCTCAAAGCATTCAGAAAGTTCATGCAAAAATAAGGGAACAGGATCATACCTCTCAACCTCTTACAGCAAGAAATCTGGACAAAGCCATAGATAATTGGGGGACAAAGGCCCAAAAAAAACAGACACTTTTTAAATACTGCTCTTACAAACTTAGAAAGTTGATAGAATAACAGGCTTTGCATTGGCATGAATTTTTGAAGGATATGAAGTCTGAAACCCAAATATCTGCTATTATATTCTGACTTCAGTCCCCAGTGATTTTACAGAGATCCGCAAATTTTCGGAGAAACAGACCAAAAATATGAGGCAAAAATCTGGACAGTTGAGAGGTATGGAACAGCGTTAGAAAGCAAATTTCAGTGTGTGTGTGTGTGTGTGTGTGTGTGTGTTTGTTTGTGAGACAGAGAGAGAAAAACAGTTTCAATTTCCAAGAGGACACAAAAATATGTATTTTTATTATCCAAAGGAGCATCCAGCAACTTGGCCTTAATGTCTTCAGGTAATGAATGAAGACAAAGCCAAGAATAATGCCTCATGACAGACCCAAAGGCAGCAGCATCATAGCTGCATTTGACAGTGTGGTGAGCCACCTGAGAGATAGAACTCAAAAGAGAATGAGCGGGTGACTTTTCTTCAGAATCAGGGAGGTCAGAAGTAACCTGACAAGCCTAGGCAATCAAGGCAAGTGCATGTCTAGTCATGTGGGTCTGGTAATTAACAGCCCAGAAAGCCTAGGTGGGCTGCAGTATAGACCTTCTTTTCAATCCTCTCCATAGCTCTACTATCCTTATCTGAAGGCTTGGTAGAGGGAAAAAATTGAGAAGGCTTGTCAAAGGAGACTGACACAACAGCAGGATCAGCAGAAGAACGCAAACGAGAATTGACAATCCTCAGGAACATTATAGAACCTATCAGGTTTCTTAGCAGCAGGGGGCTGAGAATTAGGGGTCTTACAGGCAGCTATAAAGGTATCCAACAAAGGAGCTAACAGAGAGCTCTGCAGATGGCTTAGTCATGTCCACCTGAAGCAGCTCATACTACCTCTTCTGGATGCCAGACACCCGAGAAGAATCCCACTAAAAATATTCCATCATTCAAGCCATGGTGTCCCAAAAGACAGCTCCTCCAAAAGAGATTCAGGGCAAATGGACTCCTCTTCATCAGAACCATAAGCCAAGGGAGAAGGCATCTGGGAAGAGTAGGACAAAGACCCTTTATCTGACTCTAAATCCTCATCCTAGGAATCAGGTTCCCTAGGCCTATTCCCCCCCGAAGTCCAAGGGGGAATAGGCATAGAAACCCCTTGAGTAGGTTTGAGATTCATAAGGGCATTGAACAGGCCCTAAGTAAACTCCTGCTATTAGAGGGTCCTTAGCACATATTGAAGACTGTTAAGTCTTCTGTTTTTTCTTGGGAGGGACGTCAGCCCTAACAAACTCTGGAGGTACCGACTCCTGATGAGATTTAATGAGAATACCTGGAACCTCTTCCCTGACCAGAATCTGCAGAATCCTTCTAGGGCCCTCCGCGATAATCACCAAGGTTCCCCCTCGAAGTCTGGAGCAGATGCCTGCAAAGCCTCAAAGGATGTGCAAAAGGAAGGATCCATGTTGGCCTCCGATGGGGTCATAGCAGAGGAATCTAAAGGCTACAAAAGACAGCCTACAGATTTATCACCCACTTCTACTGAAACATTCAGTGGAGGCTGGACAGCCAAGGAATTCAACAGAGATTTCTTGCCCTTCTTATTGCTTAATGGTAGAACCTCGGGGTTGCTCGTTTTTGCCATGCTACCCTGGCTAATTGTTTAAGCCTCTGTATTTTGAGATAGATGGCCAGGGAAGGCAACTGGCTTTTAAAAGTGTTAGGCACAAATGCCTTATAAGTACTACAGGACGTATGGTCATGGGAAGCACCCAAACAAAAAAGACACTGTTCCTGACAATACATATGAGGAATCTGCCTCCCACACTGACTTTTTCCCATTTTGGATGACATGAACTCCAGGTAACCAAAACAGAAGACTAATAGTAAAAAGAAAAAAAGGCTTATCTGACTACGAGGTATTCAGAACAGAAAATGACGTTCAGATTCGATGACTGCTGATGGCATTCGGACTGGTGGCAAAAGAAGTCCTGTCAACTATGTCTGTACAACAACGTTATGCCCTACATCCTGTGCAGGGCGCATACATGTGATGTATGGCACAGACAAGATCTAAAGGCTTTGGTATACTGTCTGAACACTGAGCTATCCTTGACAGGAGATCCTTAAGGTGAAGAACACTGCAAAAGAGATAAAGAAGGACATCCACTGTTGCCTGGGCCAGAAGGGAGTCACCACAAAGATGCGCATGTTCATAGGCGGTTGCTAGGCTAGCAGCCCTAGAGCCCATAGAAGCCTAGCCATGTTAATCCTGAGTTGCCTCAATTATCCATAGTTAGACGGACATAATTTCCAGAGTGAGTCTATGATATACACCGACTACCCCTGTCCATGAGGGACGTGGGTGCCAACCACAGGGTGAATTTGCAGTCTCCCATCCATTTTTCCAAGTTGCGCTTGAAACAGATCACTGAGGAGCTCTGCGTCACGTGAACTGGAGGTTTATTCCACAGTAGCGGCAATTTCTGGGAGATATATCTGTCTCTCAAGCATATTCTGTTAATGTCACAAGCTAGGTCAAGATCCCTAGATCAAGTGACTCTTGTGCCATTTGACTTGCGGATGTGCAGCATATCCATCAGAGCAGGGTCAGAGACTGCCCTGTAGGCCAGGCACAAGTTGCTTCTTAGCAGCCTATATGATACAGAGTACATGACAGGGCTTTCAGTCTATCCACATAAGTCATGGTTTGGAGGCCTTGTATTTACTTGGCGAGAAACCTCTATAATCTCTCCAGCTGTTGCAGGTGTCTGGCGAGATAAAAGCAAAGGCAGAATTGTACTCTATTAATGGTCTGATGAAGGTTGAGTACAGTGGAATTATAACATCCTTACACCTGGATGTGATGCCCTTACTTATGAGATGTGCAATGTAGAAGGATTTCATTACCACTGTGGAAAGTTGGTGGTTGAAGTTCAGATTGCTGTCTACTAGTGTTCCTCAATGGGTTTGAACTTGGGGGGGGGGGTGCTGTCAATATTTTAATTTGCAGGGTATTCTGCTTTGCCAAATGGGATAATAATGCACTTTGTGTTTAGTTTTAGACCGTGACTTTGGCACCAGTCATTTGTCTGTGTTAGCCTCTCCTGTAATATGTTAACATTGTTGTGGGACTCAATAATTGCACCCAATTATCAATCAACAATGAACTTGGCAAGCCAAAGGCTGTCTACTTTAGCCTGGACTTCCGAGAAATAGATTCCAAATAGTAAAGGGCCCAGCACAGATCTTTGTGGTATGCCACTGGTGACGGGTCTATTGGTAGAGGTGGAGTCACCAACTTTGACAGTATGTGTTCTGTCTGTGAGCCAATTGGCTACCCATTTAGTGACGGAAGAGTTAATTCCCAGCTGAGAGAGTTTCTCAATGATACCATATTTAAAATCTTTTTATCATCATCTAGGAGGTTCTGAGAACAGTACCAAGCAAACCTCCTCAAAATAGTACCAGTGGCCATGACCATGGAATAAGTATCAGCTGAGTCATAAGTATATTGTAAACAATGAGTAGTGACTTGTACAATAGAAGAATATTTAAAGCAGATTTTTCCTAATAAGAACCTGCAGACAAAACATTCCTCATATTTTCATAAAGCATACTTTAACACATGAGCCTGACAATTCAAAATTTTGAAAATCAAAGTTGCAGAAGCATACACTTAAAATAATTGTCAATAATCTCCCTCTCCTTATCAGAAACAGAAGGACTGGAATTAACTAAATGTTTAGCATTAGTATGATTAGCTAAAGTTATAGCTGCTGAGTCACACTTTGGAAGAGTGCATAAAAACTTAAAAAAAGATTGAGGAAATGTATACATCCTATATGCCTTTTCCAAAGGAATTTGAGGAAGACTAGATACATGTTTAGATTTCTGTTTCACTTTGACAACAAAAATGGGACCAACAGTGTTATTAATGGCAGCAGCAACTTCCCCAGTGATGGGCACAACATTCTGACAAAATAGGGAAGCCTTCCCTGTTCCATCTCACAGGACGGACAAGATTGGCTCTCCCTTACCCACTGAGAAGGCCCTAACAGCTGCAGAGGACATGGCTAACTCCAATCCATAGTAGATGTATGTGCCACAACAGAAGGATCTGGGGTAAAAGATGAATGCTCTGAGGTACAACTGATGGCCACAGCAGTCACCCACCTGTGGCTGAGGCAATTGCTAGCCTGTTATGATGACAAAGGCTGTTTGCTTAACTTTTTCTTTTTGTGGCTGAAAGGAGGATCAGCAGTCTGTTCCATGGTCAAACCGAAAATGGTGGCCATTTCCCAGAGATAACAAGCAACAAACACTAGTAACAACTTAGTCTTTAAAGGTCACCTTTTTCACATAAAAACACAGTAATAAAAAGTACCTCTAAACACTTTGCTCACCCCAAAATGCAAAATAAACATAATTTCTCAACAGAAAAAAAATGTTTTTCAAATACTTTAAACAACTTTTAAACTGAAAGGAAAAAGAGCGCTCTTGTTTAAAAGTACAGTACAGTCTGGTGGCAGTCTAGTAAAACAGAAACTCTTATCTTTAAAATAATTTTCCTGAACAGGACGGTATTATAAAATAAACATTTTTTTAAAATGGAAGATTTTATCCCCAAAGGGAACTTATCTGCTTAACAAGTGAACAGCACAAGCCAACCACTAGTCCTCAAATGCCAGAAGAGCGTACTCTTTGGCTGCAGGAAGGCTCTGAAGGACTTGGTGCTCGAACCTGTCAGCTCAACTCGAGTTGGCTGACAGTTTAGGTATGTGTTACATGCCCTAAAGCTTTGGAAGCTGGCTGGCTGAATTCCTTGGCTGGATATAATCCATATAGCTAAGGCTACTGCAGCAATGATCAATATTTTCATGTACATGTATATCTATAGGTACAGACTGGTAGATCGACAGACAGATTTTCACAGCCTATTTTAAGTGGTCTTTCAGTATCTATAACAGACGCTTAATGAACATGATCTCTTCAAAGTTCTCCATTACGTTTTTGAGTTTCTTTTCCTGTTCAGAGACTGAAGCACCAAAGTAATCTCATTATCTGTCATCTCCTGGTTTAATGGTATTCTTTTTCTTCTTTACAGTAGGCATATACAGGCAGAAGGAGAGAAAAAGCATTAGCAGTCTCCACCTTCAAATACTGCCAAGAAGTCTGCTGAAATTGTTAACACGTCTTTGAATTAACAGCACTTTTATGGAAAATAAAAAAAGTACTTTACCTTTACTCAGGGCAGAAGAGCCTGACCCTCAAACAGCTAGTATCTTCAGCTTATTCCATTAACTCCTCTTGCATTATCTGCCCTTTAATGGGAAAAGATCTGGGTCAGGAAACCATAACATTAATATTTCCAAAATGAAAAGAAAAGATGTTAAAAATATTCACACAGAAAGTGTTCAACTGTATGAATTTGCAAAAATGGTTTATGCTAACACTGCTATGAATTTATAAAGGCAGTCTCGTTTTTTTCCTTGCTTACTAATCCATTAGCATCACTTGCTCAACCATGGCAGATCAAACAGAATGATTTGTTGAAATCACTGTGCCCTGTTTTGGGAGTTTCACAACACAAATGCTGTATGAAAGTACACTTGCTATATGCAAGTTCAGGTGGTGGTAGGATTAGTGTGCATGATCCAAACACCTTGTCCTCTTACAAAAAAATTTATTTTCAGCTGTACCATTAGGATCAATTTTATTTTATTTTTTCAGTCAGTTATGATTACCAAACTGGTTTACAAGAATTTACATTCCAAGACTTGTTAGTGCGATTCCTTGAGTAGAAAGGATGCATGAATGCAGACTTGCATATATTAAGTCCAGGATTGCCATTTCACAAAATATTCCCTTTTCTCACAGATATGGCGATTTTACAGTTGGTATAGATAAATTTGGTAGGGTGCAGCAGGAGCATACCCTAAGCAAAAAAAAAAACTTTGAAGGAGAACAGGTATGTTTGATATTAACTGTTCTGACATACTTTTGGACTTTTTCCCCATTATTCTGGGGCTCGCACATGTACGTCTCAGAGTTACAACAGGGAGATATTTCCAAGTAATAACGTTCTGTTCCAATATATTAGAAGCATGTGTAAATGTACACCCATCACCCCATTTAATGATTAACCAGTTTGGGTTAAAATGCTGCACATGGTTCAGTTAAAAATAATTGCCATGGATAATCTGAGCTGTAAGTCAATAAATTACTTTCCTTATGAAATATAAGTAATCAGCTAAGCAGTCCAATTCTTTAACTGGGATAAAGACGCAATATATCCAAAGGTAGTTCCCACTTTTTCTAAAAGGGAAATCTACTTTTTTCTCTAAGTCAATTCTACATATCATTTTATAACAATAATAATATTCTATGGCATGGTATTATTATGAAATAAAAGTATTTCTTGCACTCCATATAGTGCTACCTAACCACACCCAAAGCTTAACAATGCACCCAAGGTGAGCAATTACTGTTCATGTTCATGAACTTGTTAACCAGCGCAGTGCAGCAGATGGAAGTATCTCTCTTCGGGGACAGATCTTGGGAGCACTTTCTCGAGTTAATTGGCTTGCAGAAATTCACACAGTTTGCAAGTTGAGACCAGAAATCTCAAAACTCAAGGCTACTCATAGACTTAATACTCTGGGCTAAACTGGCACATAGTGTAACATCATTTCATCTTATTCTTCATCCTGTCTTGTATTACTGCTTATGGTAATCCAATTTTACCCCATGAGTTCATTTTCAAAGACGTGCTTTAGTGACCTTGCAGCTGGACTACACCAATGCTCGATCCCCTGCAATCCATGCAGACCACATAAGTGACTGCTTAAAGGAATTAGAGCACTTAGGTGTTACCCCCACCAATGAGCATTTGCAGCTGTGGTTTAACACTTAGTATTGCATAACATGTAGAAGCCGCTGATTACGTGATTTATTTCCATTTTAAGTTTGGGAATAGTCCACTTAAATGTTAAAACAGAAAGAAGGCTGATCCTCAAAATACATACTTTACAAGTGCTGCTTTTACTATTGTGATTCTGAGGAAAGTTTTCTGATAATTTACTTAAACTGGGAGTAACAGTTCAAAAGGACTGCAGGAATGATACTACATAATGTCTAGCAGAGAATGGTAACATCTACTGGTTTATCAACATTTCATGTTTTTGCACCAAGTCCCATGGTGTAGAGGGATAAAGTCCTGACTATACCCAAGACGACTTGTATTTAACTAGTGGTGCGGGGTGCTTGATGGATTGAGCAGGAGTGGAGGAGGAGAATGAGGAGCTGATGCCTGCTGATCCACCGTGTGTGAAGGAAGGCAGCTTAACTCACTGCATTGGTGACACCTAGAAGAATGTAAGTGTACTGCTGGTAACAAAAAGCCAAGCATAAGCAGGGTGCAAGCACTACACTTCTTCGTCAAAAGAATGTACTTGCATGGAAGCAAACATACTCATCCCAAGGCCAGCAATCATGGAGCTTTTAAGTTGCTGATGGCATGAGGAACACAAAGTCTGCAAGATCTGCAAAATGTCAACCGCCTTATAACCTGATTCTCACCCTCACCCTCACCAGGGAACGATTGGGAGAGAAGGCTCTCATCCCAGTATAGGAATGAATAGGCCAACTGTTTGCAGGAAAGGGTGCCAATGGGCTGATCCTGCGGACTAACAAAAAAAGAAGTTATGTACTTACCATAATGTTCCATTTTGTAGTCCATCTCGTCTACATTCTTGCTGGATGGGTTCGGAGCCGATTCTCGGCTCTGACTCGGCCGATACTAAAGCTTGAGAGCTTTTACTGGCTCGAGGCTAACCCCTAACCCCTATCCCATGGTGCCTCACGGCAATTCCCCAGATCTTGTTTGCAAGAAAGTAAATAGTTACATAATAATAAGTAACTATCAATAACTATGCCCATACAGACAGAATACTCTGTATTACTATCCATGCCAGGTGGACGGACAACTACAACCAGGTCAAACAGGATAATTGAAAGTCCACCAGTTCCTCCAGGAAACAGGAAGGGGGAAGGAGGGTGGGATGCAAGAATGTAGGCGAGATGGACTACAAACATGGAACAGTATGGTAAGTACATAACTTGTTTATGTTATGTAGTTCTATCTCGCTGTAATTCTTGCTGGATGGGACAGCATCCCTAGCACCTTTATCCCGGGTGGCTCTTGCCCAAGTGGCTGCTGCACAAATTGTATCAATTGGGAGTTCATATCTAAAGGCATATGAAGTTGATACTGCTCTGGTTGAATGGCGTTTTACTTTGGCTGGTAATTGTTTGCCGGCAGCTTTGTAAGTAAAGGAAATGCAGTCTGAAAGCCATTTAAACAAAGTGACCTTAGAAACAGGCAATTCTTTATTTCTGTCTAAAAAGGAAACAAATAATTGGTCTGATTTTTGAAATTCTTTAGTCCTGTGCAGGTAAAACCTGAGAATTCTGTAGACATTCAAATTGTGTAGTCTGTATTCTAATTTATTAGTATGATTTGAGAAGAAAACTGGTAGTTGATAGTTGTGTTGAGATTATGCTCTGAACATACCTTAAGAAGAAAGAAAGGATTAGTTCTAAGTGAGACTCTATCGTTATGGAAAACAATGTAAGGAGGTGGAATGGTGAGGGCTTGCAATTCAGAAACTCTCCTCGCAGACATTATAGCCACTAAGAACAATGTCTACCAAGACAAGAATTTCAGATCCGATGAAGAAGAGGGTTCAAAGGGTGGAAAAATGAAAGATGTAAGAATTAGGTTTAGGTCCCAGGGCTCCGGTGGTTGCCTTATTGGAGGTCTGAGAAGGAGGACTCCTTTCAAAAAGGTTTTGCATAAAGAGTGTGACATGATTGGATTTCCCATGTAGCCAAAATGATAATTACAGATGGCAGCTAACTGAACTCTAATAGTAGCAGCTGCAGCTCCTTTATGAAAAATGGATGCCAGGAAGGACAGGATAGACTCTATAGGAGCTGAGTAAGGATCTATCCTTTGGTTTGCTGCCCAAATGGAGAACCCTTTCCATTTACTGGAATATAATTTCCTGGTGGAAGGTTTGTGAGAAAAAATCAGAATGTGATTGACTGTTGGGGAAAGGGGAACGCACCTGGCTATTTGTGGAACTGGAGCAGCCATGTTGTCAGTTTCAGGGTTTGGACAGCAGGATGGAACTGCCCTGACTGATGAATCAGGAGGTCTGGAGATGGTTCCAGAATCCATGGTTCCTCCAAGAGCTAGGGCCACAGGAAGGGGAACCAGACTTGGCGAGGCCAGTAAGGAGCAATGAGGATCGGGGTACTCCAATAGTTTTGCTTTCTGAATTACTTTTGGAATGAGAGGAAAGGGAGGAAAAGCATAAAGGCATCCCAGAGGCCAACTGTGGACCAGATCATCCCTGGGTGACATCCCCGGATGGGAAATTAGGGCAAAGTAGCTGCTGCATTTGGTGTTCATGTACGTGGCAAATAGGTCACAGCAAGGCTGGCCCCATTTGTGAAAAATCTCTTCCGCAACTTCTGAATTCAGGGACCACTCATGAGGCATCAGAATTGCTCGACTGAGTTTGTCTGCTATCACATTGGACTTCCCCGGGATGTGCGTTGCTACCAGAAAGCGTGTGCCCATCGCCCATTTCCATACTCTTAAAACCTCTCGACAAAGTGGGTAAGATTTGGTTCCCCCTTGCTTGTTTATGCACCACACTACAGACATGTTGTCTGATTGAATCACAATTGTCCCAGTGGGAAGAGAACTGTGAAGTGCTTGTAACGCATATAGCACCGCTCGTGATCCTGCCAAGTACCTTGGCCCGTCATTCCCAGATAATACCCCCCCCCCAATCTGGGAGGTGTCCGTGGTCAAGACTGCATTTTCTTGAGGGGGAGCAAATGGGCGACCTAGATGAAGTTGATCCGTATGTAACCACCATGTTAGATCCTTCTTGCAAGAGTTTGTGATGAGTATTTGGTGAGACAGGGGGAGATCCTACATTGACCATTGGGCGAATAGTAGCCAATGAGGTACTCTCATGTGCAAACGGGCTAGGGGAACTAAGAGAATGGTGGAAGCATAGTCCCTAGGACCTGATGGACTATCCTGGCCTGTACTTTGTCTCTCTTCAGCAAGAATCTGACTTGGTTGTGTAACGATTCTATCCTTTCTGATGTCGGTTTTGCTGTCATGGTGGTTGAGTCTAGTCCTGAGCCAAAGAATACAATGTGCTGTGATGGAGAAAAGGCTGATTTTTTTTAGGTTTATTGTAATGCCTAATCTGGCACACAAGGATAGAGTCTCGTCCCTGGTTCTGATTAGTTGGTGCTTGGTGGTAGCAGAGAGGAGCCAGTCATCTAGGTACGGAAACACCTGGAATCCTTGACGTCTCAGGTGAGCCGTTACCAATGCCATGCATTTGGGTGAACATTCTTGGGGCTGCAATGAGGCCAAAGGGCAGTGTTCGAAATTGAAAATGACTGGTTCCCAGCTGAAAGTGTAGGTGTCTTCTGGAGCGCCTGTCCATTTTGATGTGATAGTACATGTCCTGAAGCTCTATTGAGCACATCCAATTGTCTTTCCCGATAAAGGGAAATATCGACTGCAGAGTGATCATTCAAAACTTTGATTTCTTTACAGACTTGTTGGGTTTGCTGAGATCTAGAACTGATTTCCAGTCCCCTGTCTTTTCTGGAACTAAAAAGAATCGTGAGTAAATTTTGGATTCTATTTGCTCTGTGGGGACTTCTTGAATGAGTCTTTTTTGCAGCAACGAGATGACCTCTGATGTTGCACGGTCTAATTGAACGGGTGATATGTCTGATAAAGACCGGTTTACTGGGGGATCGGAAACAAAATGAATAAGGTAACCTCTGGATATTATGGCTTGTACCCAATGATCTTGGGAAATTTGTAGCCAGGCGCTTGGGTACAGTGAAAGATGACTCCCGAATGCCTCCAGAGATGGACAGTCAGGCAACCCCTCAGGGGCGATGGAAGGGACGATCAGAGAAAGTATCTCCATCTCCCTGATGTTGCAGACATCCTCTGCCGTGAGAGCGGTGTCCTCCATTATATCCTCCCCCTCTGCCTCTAGGGGAGGGATGACCTTGTGCCTGAGGGAAACCTTTTTAGGATTTACAGAACCACATTTTCCTTCCTGTTTGACCCTTGGGATAGAGTCTAGAAGGAAGGGAGAAACGGACACAGACAGCAGATAAGGTTTTCCCTTCCTGCTCACACCTGGTCAAAGTCTCTTTTAACTATGGTCCAAAAAGAGTTGAACCATCAAAGGGGACATTGGTAAAGGAAGACTTAAAGGATTCCGTGAAGTTACATAGATTTAGCCAGGAATGTCTCCTAAGAGAAATTCCTGCTGCGGCTGCCCTGCTCGCTCCATCTGCTGCATAGGAAATCAGCCTCCTGGAGAGTTGGCTATAGATGTAAGGGTGGAGAGCTGCACAGATATCAGGTCCGTGGATCCTGAAGCTACTGAACCCTGAAGGGCGTCTCCCAACTCCTTCAGGAGATCCCTTTGAAGTCTAGTAAAATGGGACAGGTAATTCAGCGATCTTAAGGTAAATGCCGCTGAAGAGAAGGTACGCTTTCCATACCTATCCACCATCCTGGACTCCTTATTAGGAGGATGGATATTTGAAGATGTCTCAGACAACCTTTTTCGTGGCCGCTGCTACCACCATAGCATCAACAAGAACTCCCTTAGAAAGAAAGTACTTATCTTCTGGAGCAATCATAAATTTGTTTGTCTTCCTCGGGACAGGCTCCACTGTGTCCGGGGAGGTCCAGGCTTTCTGGGATATGACCCCCAAGAGCTGGTCATAAGGCTGTGTCAACCAGGAGGTGGAAGGTTGGGAACCAAAGGCCTCAAGGTACACTGATTCATCCTCAGTAGAGTTAGAGGTCTTCAAATCGCCCCTCTGTCTAAGGATTTCAAGGATGTCAGCAAAGGAGACATCCTCAGAGGGGGATTTAGGGGACTCTTCTGACTCATCCAAATCAGTGTCTGATGTGACCGACTCAGGTGAGTCAATGTGCTTCTTCTTACAAAGTCTCCTCCGAGGAAGCTCTCCAGTAGGATAATCTGGGGAGGTCTCAGAAGAGGGGACACCTCCAATGGGGGCTGCTTGAGTCTCTGGTCCCCTATGCTGAGGGGATGGCGGGGGAGAAGAGGTTGCTGCTGGTGGGACATCGGGTCTAAAGGCAGGGCTTAGGCACTGGACAAAACTTTCTCTATTGCTTTGAAGGCCTTTCCACGCTGCTCCAAAGACTACCTCCATTCCGAGGAGATGGAAGGTTGGCTCCGAAAAGGAAGGACAGATTCTGAAGCAGATGTGGGAACCGAGAGCAGTCGAGCCAAAGCACCGAGAGGGAGGGTCGGTTCAGAAGAAAAACCTGGGTGACTATACCTCTCAGTGTTGACTCGAAGGATCGGCTCCCAGATCCCTTGGCTCCAGACTGAGCCGCTGAGGATAGAATTATTGATTCCGAGGAACCGAAGGATCCAACACAGAAGACGCCGAAGTTTTTGGCTCCGAGAGCGAAGCAGTCAGGGGATGAGCAGTAGTCTAGAGATGGGATGGCTCCGTAGCCTTTGGGTCCGGAAGAGCTAACTTTTAGTCAGAGCTGGGTCACAGAACAACCTCTTCACCACCTGCTCGATGTCCTCATCTGAAAGTGTCCTGGAGGAACTGGTGGAGACAGACGGAGATCTCCTCCTTTCTAAAACAGGAGACCTCAACGCTGGTGAAACAGGGTCGATAACTGGTGAGTGTCTTGATACCAC